>NC_133769.1:155762316-155813044 GCF_003597395.2 Chelonoidis abingdonii | reverse complement strand
ACCTGCCCCTGGAAATTTCCACTACATTCATCTGACGAAGTGGGTATTCACCCACGAAAGCTCATGATCCAAAACGTCTGTTAGTCTATAAGGTGCCACAGGATTCTCTGCTGCTTTTACAGATTCAGACTAACATGGCTACCCCTCTGATACTTGTCACAACATCTGTGTGCATCAAGGAACTGTTATAATCCCCCATTTGCCAAAAAAAATGAGTCATGGGAACACAAAGTGAGAAGTTTGCATAAGAAGTCTTCAGTCAGTGCCCTAACCATAAGGTCATCCTTCCACCCCCACAACATCCTCCTCTATACTTACTGCTAAACACTTGGTCTACACAAATTCTGTGGGGGTGTGTGGCTACCCAGCAACAACTGTGCAATTATTTTTTTCACTCCTATTTCAGAAGCATGAACAGCCCCCAGATGAAATTTGCTTGGCATATGTGTTCCGAAGGGGGAAGTGATCCTTGACGCTTTCTCAGAAAACACAAGTGGGGCTGTCCCACAAGAGGAAATCAGAAGCACAGCAACCCCAGCCCACACTCGCTGTTCAGCTCCTGTTTTCAAAACCCATAAAGGAGGTTCTCTCCACCAGCTGAGAACATGCACATGCAAAGCTTGTCTATTTGTCATGCTTGGGCAGCAGCATTCCCTCTCCTCTTTGGCTGTTGTGGCAAGTGTTCTCCAGGCTGTTTCAATCAAGCTACATTCATCGCTGGCAGTGGTGGCCTTGTGTATGTGAGGAGTGGTGGTATGGGCAGCACTTTAGTAACGTACAGAATCTAGCAAAGGCAAGTCACATTGACACAAATATGGTAGCTAAAGGAGTGACTCTTAAGGTCCTTTGTGTGTCAGTCACAGCATGTACAGCACTGGAGTAATCCACCTGCTAGTGAGCAAGGCACCTTTTTATAAAATGTAAAAAAACTCAGCTGGGAACCCTCTGAGCCATTAGTCTGGGAATAGGTAGTACAAATAGGGGGTTACAGTGAGCTCAACCATATAGGCAGCCACAAAGAGTTGAATGGGAAAAGGAACTGAATCCACAGATGATGTCAGTTCTGTCCATCCTGAAAGCCCTGTGTGTATAACCATGCCTGTGTGTACTTGTTTGTCTGTGCATAGGCTTCTGTGTCCCACATATTCCCCAGCTCTATCACCTCCCATGTGTTATATCCCCCAACCCCTTTGTGTCTGCTGCAGCCTCGTGTCTTCCAGTGATCAGTCCTCCCTCTCAGCATACCCAGAACACCTCCTTCAGTTCAGGAAGAACACTTCAGCTGGTTTTGTGGGATCCAAGAAACTCAGTTTAACTCCAGCTCATCACTCTAGTTATTTTATTAGGTATCTAACAGCTTTTTGCCTATGCAGCACAGGCTCAGATGCAAGGGGTGTAGGTACAGGGTGATACCCCAGTTCCAATTCATGTCACACACTACACAGTTTATATCTATCTTTCCTAGCTACTAACTTCTACTGCCTGCATATCAGGACCAAACACTGCAGCTTGTGCAAGGACAATTGCTTTGCAGATTGTATAAGGACCAATCTTATCAGTTTGAGGTGTTCCTGCCTATGTTGTTTGCTATAAACATACCCACAAGAGTTAGTTTTAGTTAATTTTTGCCTCCTTTATTTACTATAAACATATTCACAGTAGTTAGTTGGTTCAGTAATTTCTTGTTCAGGCTTGTTCAGCAGTTATTTGTTCAGCTTGTCTTGTCTTAACTGAGGCCTGCTCATGGCATCTAAGCTAGCCCTAAATAGGGTTCTGTATCCCCATACATATCTCCTGGCATCCCCCATGAGTTCTATATTCCCTCTGTTTGGGTCCAGTCTCCCTAAGAGGGGTGCCTGTCTCCCTCCCAGGGGTACCTTCCTCTCTCATAGTTCTCTTTCTCTCCTCCCAAGGGAGCCAGGCTGCTGGGGAGGGACTCTTCCTCCCCATTCCTGTGAGCACAGCTGGCAGGTGGAATGAAAAACCCTCCCTCTGCTTTTGGGACACTCTAGTTCAACCACTAGTGAGATGGTATCTGCCTAACCCTATGTAACGCACACACCTCCTGGGTGTGGTGGTCTGTCTCCTCTAGTGGCACCAAGACCACTTAGTGATAGTTAAAATGAGTCTGCTTAACAGCCAGTTGGCTTTTAGCTCATGCAGTAGGAGGCTCATGCACTAAGTTCCAGAAGTCCCTGGTTCAATCCTGATGACCAGCGTCTGTCAGTGTTACACATACATCTTTTCTTAGCTGCAGCTGATTTTTCCCTTTCTGTCATATGGGTCATGAAATGATTCACAACTAGCCCATCTTCCCTGGATGTGTCATAACGATGGAACACCCAAGAGGCTAGTTCCAGAGTGCATAGTCAAAGGCAGCCTCACCTCAGCCTCATCTCCTGATGAAGGAAACAGTTCCGTCTTGGCTTAAGTCTGCTGTGAGGCACAGGGACTGTTGCACATCTTCTTATGGTGCTGCAGCCCATCAGTGGGCGCTGGGCTTTTGGACACCACTCCATTATAAGTCTTGGGCATGAGGGCTGGGGACTCTCTTTTCCATTCAAATGAGGCAGATTGTGATGCTGATGCTAAGTTTTGGACTGCAAGGAGGTATGACTCTTTCATGGGATTTACTAGGAGCTGTGTGACAGCATCATGTGGATTGACAATGTGCTCCTCATTTAAGGTATGGATGAGTATTTCTGAGGGATACTGATAATCGTGATGGGATCAAAGTTAAAGATCTGTATAAATATGAAGACAATATCTCCGTATCCAGCTGTCTCTCAGACAGAGCTAGGGCAGGCATCGTGATTTGCTGGCAATATTTTGACAAGGGGATGTCAAAATTTCCACCTCTTTGGCCTTGACAAATACCAGGGGTTGCATGGATTGCACTATGAAGGTGCTTTGGAATATGATTGTTCTTCCCTTTAACCAGAAAAGCTTTCTTATACCATGAGTATTTGGCGAGCTTGTATGGGAGCACAGGAAGGGTGTGCAGCAGAGCAGGCATAAGGTGCATTGGCAGAGATATGAGGCAGGGGAGTCTGGTATTTAGCTCAGAACTGAGATGCTTCAGCTAGAGATGACCCAGACCTGCTGATAGCTGGGAGAGGCAGATTGAGGGCAGCAGCTTCAGCTGATGTTACTGAGCATGCTCAGTTTATGTGAGCATGCTCAGTACAAGCCAAGCAGTAAAGCTGTGGGTAGCACATGACGCGTCACCTCTGGTTTCAGCACATCGGTGGAATGGGGTGCCCAGGACTGGACTAGCAGAGATTGCTGCAGATCAGCTTAAAGTGCATTGGCAGAGCTGTGTGGGTGTAATTTGCACACCATTTGTCCAGGGTCTCAGTTGCTCCTTTTGATGAGCATTACAGTCACTGATACATTTTGAAATTATTATTAAAAGCCAGTTATGGTCAGTCTGTTGCTCTCACTTGCCTTTCCTAGGAGGCCCCATGTATCTCCAGTGAGAATAAATCCCCTGTTCTGAGGTCAGTGCTTGGCAAGGTGTGAGAATTTCTCAGCACCTTCAAGGTGGCATTTTCTGTAAATAGGGCTGTGTGAATTCAGTCAAGCTTTACAAACAAGGATAAGACGGAAACAAACAAGTCATAATCACTTGCTCAAATATAGAAGTTCAAGGTCCCCAGAGAAACAGAGACACAAGAACAGGTGTCTTGGCCCCTGTGGCTTTCACTTCCCATATCCTCAGTTTCTATTCTTTGTCAAAGCCTTTTCAGTAATGAACTAAGCCTTGACCCGGGTGCCCAGGACTGCCAGCTCAGACGGCATGCTCTACAGCTCCAAGTCTAAGGCAGGTCCAGTGCAATTCAGCATGAGATTCTTTCTTCTAGCCCCCTCCTCCCTTTGCACTGCTCTGAAAACAGCCAGAACTCATGTGGGTCCCTCATCAGGGATGGATCTTGAAGCAGTGTAACCCTCTCATAGGCCACTCCCTGTCTCTGCCCCAGTGTTGCTTGGGGCATGGTTGGAGTGCTGCTACATGCCAGCTCTTTTCAGTTGGTGGATGGCTTCTTGTGAGTTGTTACCAGCCTGCAGTTCGAGCAGCCATGAGATTGGGGTTGATAGTCAAGGAACTGTAACCCACTCCCGCAACCCCTCCCCTGCTTGGTAGTGTCCAGCAGAACATAAGAACAGCCGGACTGGGTCAGACCAAAGGTCCATCTAGCCCAATATTCTGTCTTCTGACAGTGGCAAAGGCCAGGTGCCCCAGATGGAATGAACAGAACGGGTAATCATCAAATGATCCATTCCCTGTTGCCCATTCCCAGCTTTTGGCAAACAGAGGCTAGGCACACCATCCCTGCCCATCTTGGCTAATAGCCATTGGTGGACCTATCCTCCATTAACTTATCTAGTTCTTTGTTGAACCCTGTTATTGTCTTGGCCAGTTACAGTCAGAAATGGTGCTCAGCAGAGAATCCAGCCTTCAGTGCGATGAAAGATTGCAGAGCTGGTGAAAGGCAATAAATGACAGCGCTCTGGAGACTGGAGTTCTATATTTATCCCTGGAACCAGAACAAGCTGGGCAGTAGCAAGGCAAGATTCACACACATTGTGCAGCCAGATAATGTGGGGTGAGAGGAGAGTTTGGTCTCTGTTGCCCATGAGTCCTTAACCAGTATGCAAAGGCTGCCAAATAGGTCAGTTAGTGCTAATTGTCATGTGAACACATCTATTGGACCAAAATTCACACCAGGGTCCACCCTGGCAGAGATTCTGGACAAAGAAAATTTGCTGGATTGAGACTGCAGTGGTGAAAAGTGGTCCCAACAACCACTCTGCTGCCCATACAGGACCAGTACAGTCCAAAACATGGCAACTTTGGGTGGGAAAGTGGTGTGGCTGGAGCTGATGTAGGGAATCCCCCAGCAGTCTCCTATGGAGAAAGTTAAAAGCTCCCTCCTCCCCTTCCCTGATCATGTCATGAACCCTAAAAGAGTCATGACAACAGTGCCTTTGTCCTCTGGAGACCCCTGGAGTGGTGAGAGGAGCTGTAACTTATTCCTCCTGATACCTGTGCAGGTGATTTGGCTCATTACATGCATCCCACCCCCACTGTTAATGCAATATTAGGATTGTCTGGGTATGCCAAATCACCTTTCCCACAGTGAGCTACAGTAAACAATGGGATACTTCACAGCTCTCACTTCAAGGCTCTGCGTAGCAGCCAGCCTCGCAGCAAGAGCTTGCATGAAAAGCTGGAGAAAAGAAGAGAAGAGCCAGCTAAGAAGCAGGCAGGGCCTGCCAAGGACAGGAGAATCTCTCCTGAGTCCAGGGTAGATCTTAGGGAGCCCCTCTGGGTATGTTTACACAACCCAGCTGGGAGGCTCGCTGCTGTGAACTGTGGACATAC
Source organism: Chelonoidis abingdonii (assembly GCF_003597395.2). Lineage (NCBI taxonomy): Eukaryota > Metazoa > Chordata > Testudines > Testudinidae > Chelonoidis > Chelonoidis abingdonii. The sequence goes on along the minus strand of NC_133769.1, from coordinate 155,807,658 downwards.
CTTATAGAATTATAGACTGTCAGGGTTGGAAGGGACCTTAGGTGGTCATCTAGTCCAACTCCTTGCTCAAAGCAGGACCAATTCTCAACTAAATCATCCCAGCGAGGGCTTTGTCAAGCCTGACCTTGAAAATCTTTAAGGATGGAGATTCCACCACCTCCCTAGGTAACCCATTCCAGGGCTTCACCACCCTCCTAGTGAAATAGTGTTTCCTAATATCCAACTTAGACCTCCTCCACTGCAACTTGAGACCATGGCTTCTTGTTCTGTAATCTGCCACCACTGAGAACAGCCGAGCTCCATCCTCTTTGGAACTCCTCTTCAGGTAGTTGAAGGCTGCTATCAAATCCCCCCTCACTCTTCTCTTCTGCTGACTAAACAAGTGCAGTTTCCTCAGCCTTTCTTCATAAGTTATGTGCCCCAGCCCCCTAATAATTTTTGTTGCCCTCTGCTGGACTCTCTCCAATTTTTCCACATCCTTTCTGTAGTGCAGGGACCAAAACTGGACGCAGTACTCCAGATGTGGCCTCACCAGTGCCAAACAGAGGGGAATACTCATTTCCCTTGATCTGCTGGCAACGCTCCTACTAATGCAACCCAATATGCCGTTAGCCTTCTTGGCAACAAGGGAACACTGTTGACTCGTATCCGGCTTCTCGTCCATTGTAATCTCCAGTTGAGGAGGCCAACACAATTACCGACAACCAACACAATCACTAACAAAGGGCTAAATGGCAACCATAGTTAAAGGAAACTGACAGGTCTAATTCAATCCAAAATGTAAAGGGTGGAGTGATAGCTCAGTGGTTTGAACAGTTAGCCTGCTAAACCCAGGGTTGTGAGCTCTAATCCTTGAGGGGGTCATTTGGAAAACTGGGGTAAAAATCTGGAGATTGGTCCTGCTTTGAGCAGGGAGGTAGACTAGATGACTTCCTGAGGTCCCTTCCAACCCTAATATTCTATGAAAAACAAACTCTAAGACCAACATTTCAATTATTTTTTAAAAAATCACAATGAAATTAATTTCTACAAAAAATCCCCTGCAGTTTGCAGCACACATTTTGCTGCACTGTGGATAGTATATGAGAACCAGAAAATGAAATTGAAACTTTAATTTTTAGTCAGTTTCAAATCAATCTCGCAATCAGGGCCCCAAAATATTTTTCAATGCGACAGGAAAGCAAATATTAAACAAACAAGAATGAAAAGTAAATTAAACTGTTAAACTTTCCTTAAGGATTAACCTTTAAAAAAGAAGATAACATGGCTGGCCTAAAAAACTAAGGAAAAATTGCATAGAATGATTCTTACTACCAATTAAATCCTCCCACGTTTATACGGCAGCTTTCTGCATTAGTTACTCTGCTACAACCATTTGTGAAAAATAGCTACACTGAAAAATCATCCACATATTTCGTAAACTGCAATCAGCTTCACGTCATAGTCAGCCTTACCCTGCTGCTATTTTGGGCCTCTGTCTAGTACTGAATTGTGATTTTGTAACTGATGTATTAGCAGAGATAGAAGATTCATCAAAACTGGGGAACGGCCATTCATTTCTGCTTACAGAACGATAATACATATCAGTGGCACGTGCCCCTTTGGAGTGTCTTGATACTGCAATAAATTGCATACTACAGGAGTACATGATTTTAGAATAGCTTCTCAATCTGAAGATACTGCCCTTCACTAGAAAGAGAGCAATTGAAAATAAGAAAATATTACAAGACTCATGATAAAATCATGAGAGTTTACAACACTTTATTTTGTTCACATTGGCTGTTACTGCTGTAATAATATGTATTATAAATTGAACGGGTCAGTTAGTATCTTATATTAGCTAGATATTAGAAGCAATCATTGCAAGACTTGAGATACCATTTATTACTATAATATTACAAACAGGAAAAATTGTGACTTGTTTACTGAAAACCATTTGGGGTGAATCAATACATTTTCATGGTTTACTATTTCCAAGATGAATTATACTGAGATCGAGAACAACATTAGCCAGGATTTCACGTTGTATTTATTTAAATATATAATGAAAATAGGTGGGATTTTCAAAAGCATTTGCAGGACTGAAGTCGAGACTGACAAAGTCTTTAGTTCCCTGGGTTCTCTTTCTTCTTCTTTTTAAAAATATGGTCACTATATTGCCTTTTTCCAAGCAATCTGGGACCTTCCTCAGTCACTACAGTTTTCAAGAATAATGGCCAATAGCTCTGCACTCACATCAGCCAACTCCACTAGCACCTCAAGATGCATTAGAATCTGACACATGGATGAACATATCCAGCTATTCTTAAATAGTCTTAACCTGTTTTTACCACTGAGGGCTGCTCACCTCCTCCCAATTGTGTTGCCCTGTGCAGCAGTCGGGAGCTGAACCGTGTCTTGAAGACCAAGGCAAAATAGCATTGAGTACTCTCAGGCTTTTTCCACTCATTGTTCACTGTGTTGCTCCCCCATTCCAGTAAGGGTCCACACTATCCCTGACCTTCTTCTGTTGCTAACTTGTGTGGATTCTGATACTAGGCTGAGCCAGCCTATCAGAAGTTCAGGAGCTTGATAGGCCGGGAGAACTACAGGGTCTATCTGTGTCCAGCAGCTCCATAAAAAAATCTTTTTTAGAAGCATTACAATCTAGTCATGTTTCTTTCTTTACTTCAGGGGTGCTACACACATCTGACACGGAGACAAACGCAGATCTGATCTGTCTAAAGTTTTATACCTCTATGCAGCCACATAGTAACTGAATATCTTATGCCCTATATAATTCCTGGTATGCCCTCACTTGAATACTGTGTACAGAAGTGGTCTCCTCATCTTCAAAAAGATATACTGGCATTAGAAGGTCAGAGAGGGCAATAAAATATTAGGTTGAACGGTCCCATATGAGGGGAGATAAAGGGCTAGGACTTTTTAGGCTTGAAAAGAGAGACTAAGGGGGAATATGATAGAGGTATAACAAATCAGTGAGTGATGTGGAGAAAGTGAATAAGGAAAGTTAATTTTACTTTCCATAATATAAGAATAGGGCCACCGAATAAATAATGACAGCAGGTTAAAACCAAATAAAAGGAAGTTCTTCATACAGCACAGTCCAGCCTGTGAACTCTTGCCTGAGGCAGTTGTGAAGGCTAGAACTATAAAAGCGTTTAAAAAGAGAATGTGTAAATTGTTGGAGGGTTAAAGTCATTAATGCTTATTAGCCCAAAATGAGTAAGGAATAGTTTCCCTAGCCTCTGTTCATCAGAGGGTGGAGATGGATGGCAGGAGAGAGATCACTTGATCATTGCCTGTTAGATTCACTCCCTCTGGGGCACCTGGCATTGGCCACTGTCAGTAGACAGGATACTGGGCTGGATGGACCTTTGGTCTGACCCGGTGTGTCTGTTCTTAATGCCCTTACACGTTGATGCAGTAGCAATAGCAAAGTCTGCCATGAACTTCTTAGAGTCTCTTTCATCTCTTCTCTGCTTGGGGTGGGGTTTTTTGTGGGTTTTTTTTTTGTTTAAGTTATTGATTTACTTTTAAGGTTGATTTTCTATCAGGGTTTTTGTTTGTTGGTTGGGGGGTGGGTGATGAGCAGGAGGGGTTTCTAGATCGCGAGTCTCATTCTGGCTATTGGGGATGAAGTCTTTTCAAAGATGGTTTTGCAGCTTTTCCTGGATTTGCCTGATCTTCTCTGGAAGATTCTTCCAGAGCTGGATCCCCTTGACAGAGTGGTTTGTCCCCAGCTCTCACGTGCTTCATCCTGGGCTTTGAGATCTGCATTGCCACAGAGGAGCTCAGCTGCTTTGGTCCATAGACTGAAATTCCATCTCTGATGTAGTCGGGGTTTGATTCATTAATTGCTTGGAAGATTAGGACCCAGACCTTAAACTGGCATTGGAAACTGACTGGGAGCCAGTGAAGGGGCTTGAGCACAAGCCTGATGTGCTCATGGCAGCCTGAACCATGGAGAAGGCAGGCAGCTGGGTTCTGAACCAATTGGTGCCTGCACATCATTTTCACATTCAGCTTCAGATTTAGTGAATTACAGAAATACAGCCTTGGGGTGACAAATGCACTGATCACTATGCTCAGCTCCACATCCAGAAAGAAGGAATAGTTTCCTAGCAAGCTGGAGAAAAAGGTGGCATTTTTGGAAACTGATGCTACCTCATCAGTGAGGAGTCAGATTGGAGCCCAAGGCTTCACACAGCTGATGAAGGTGGAGACAATGTCTTGGTCAGGTCTTTGATGTGTTTCTCTTTTCCAATCAGCATCACTTCAGTCTTGCCTGGGTTCAGCTTGAGCCAGCTGTTCTTTGTCCTGAAAAATACAATATGGTCATGACTCTGAATAGCATCTTGCCAGGTGTTTGTTTCTGCTTTAAAACAGGAACTTAGGAAAGGTGCAATGCAGAGCAGCTAAATAGGGGTTCAGCCAGAGCCCCAGGTGCAGCGTGTGCAGAAGCTTTATTAGCATCCCAGGTGTCAGCAATACATTTGGAGGGGAAGGCAGTAAGAAATCAAGCCTCCTTTTACTGCCCAAACAGAATCAGCTGTATCCTGGGCTGCATTTATCGAAGTGACCAAGAAAAAAGGGAGACTGAAGAATGTAGTCTCCTAATAGGTGCAAAACCATGGCATCATGAACCTTTCCAGTGCAGCCCATTTTGATGTTCATATATTGGCCTCTGTGGTCCATGAGATCTGTATAACAATAGAGCAATACTCTGTGTGGTGTAGGTACTCATGTGCGCCTTGAGGAGGGCAAGCTATGGGCACATGAGTTCCATCAATGGCCCTGGTGCAGTTTGGAAACGCCATTCTCTCAAAGCCAGCAGTTATTTCAGGAATATCTTCTTATGCCCACCTCCTTGAGTTAAATCACATTCCTGACTGCCTCAGAAACCTCCACCCCCATTTTACACATAGTCAACTTTCCATAAGAATATAAGATCTATCCCCTGTCATCCACTCCCAGTTTCTGGCAGTGAGAGGTTTTGGGGGACCCAGAGCACAGGGTTGCATCCCTGACCATCTTGGCTACTAGCCATCAATGGACCTATCCTCCATGAACATATCTAATTCTTTTTTGCATCCCATTACAGTTTTGACCTTCACAACATCCCCAGCAATGACTTCCATGGGTTGACTGTGCACTGTGTGAAGAAGTACTTCCTTTCGTTTGTTCTAAACCTGCTGCCTATTAATTTCATTGGATGATCCTTAATTTCTGTGTTATGTGAAGGAGTAAACACCACCTTCTTATTCACTTTCCAACACCAAACTGGTTGTCAACAGACCTGTAGCAGTCTGGGGTAGCCAGTTTCCAGACAGCTATAGCGACCTGCTTCTGGACCAGCATGGCCACCCTAATGCATGTGTCTTTATCCTGAAGGGTCAGGACAAGCTGCTCACAGAGCTCCAGAAATGTAACTTTCTTCACATGAAAGTTCTGGACTCGTTGCTGGTCATCCTAGGTCTGCAAGACAATGTGATCCTACCAGTTTGTTCTTGTGATCCTGTTGCAGAAGCCCCAGACTACATAGAGGGCATCAGTGGCTGTATCTAGTGTCATAAGCAGCATCAGCCAGTCTGCATGTGCCATGTCTGTGTCTTCCTCCTCCTCCTGCTCCATTATTAGCTCTATCAGGTGCCTTCAGTGGGGCAGAAAACGCCACTGACGTGTCCAACAGCATATCACCAAAGCTCTGCTCATTTCCTAAAACACAGGAACCAAAAGCGCAAATGAGAAAAGTTCTTCATTTGGTGCCTCTACCATGTTGCTGGCTCTGGTAGCTGGGAGCCCACAGACTAGAATGATGGCTTGGCAGGTTGTGTTGGCAGTTGTTCAAATGTCCTGTAACATATGGGGTGGACAGTCAAGTTCTCCTACGCTGCAGCAAGAACAAAGGGCTAGAGGGTGCTAGGAAGTCTTAGATACGGTTGGTTGGACTCAGGCCTATGTACTTCAGTGTGGACACTGGAGCCCTGGGTGCAGGCCCGGGTTAGAAGATTCTTAACCTTGCATCTGAAGAAGTGAGGTTTTTTACCCACAAAAGCATATCCCCAAAGCAGGGGGAGGGATAGCTCTGTGGTTTGAGCCTTGGCCTGCTAAACACAGGGTTGCAAGTTCAATCCTTGAGGGGGCCACTTAGGGATCTGGGGCAAAAATTGGTCCTGCTAGTGAAAGCAGGGGGCTGGACTCAATGACCTTTCAAGGTCCTTTCCAGTTCTAGGAGATTATTTTATAATTGGAGATATACCAATCTGTTAGTCTTTAAGGTGCCATTAAATCTTTGCTGTTTTTGTGGATACAGACTAACATGGCTACCCCCTGATACTTAACCTAGAGTTGACAATCAGTGTAGATGCTCAAGCCTGGGGTTCTCTAACCCAGGGTCTGCTGACTCACATTCCAATAACCCTGGGCTCACATTGCAGTGAAGACATACTCACAGAGACTGAGGATCTTGCATCCACAGGTCTTCCAGGCTCCATGAGCCAAAGGAAAGGGCTGGGGGCAGGGCCACACTCAGCAAGGGGCACTAGGCAGACGCCCACTCCCCTGTTTTAATATTTTATTAGGAAGGTATTAGAATTTTATGGCTTTTTCAACCCTCACTCCTCTTCTTCAGTGAGACAGTGTGTCTGATCAGAGTTAAACATCAAGCCCAGTCTGCAGATTGCATCAACCATCCAGCACCTGACTGAACACGCTGCCCAGTAACTGACGGTGTGCTATAAATTATTGTACCACCACATTGGAACCTACATTCAGAGCAGCTGAGTGTACACAACATGCCATAAACAGACTATGGATCAGACAGTGTCTAGCTGCATGCTCTGCTCCAGTCTGCACGGTGACTGTATGCATTCTGTAGTAACGGTAGGCCACGTACTGCAACAGAGCAGGCACCGCTATACTCAATGCTCCACGAAGCTGCACACAGTATACTACAGCTGACTGCCTCTGCCCAAATTGACTGTACGTAACAGAGTAACCAAGAGTGTACTCCACTTTGTCCTCCCAGGCTCCTCCCAAATTTAGTATCACCTGTAACTTTTACTAATATACAATTTACAACCTTTTCCAGATCCTTAATGAAGATATTAAATAAAAAAAGTATCCAATCTATACACACCCATCCATCATGCCAAGCTGAGGAAGTGCAAGTGGAAAAGCTATTTTCCTCCTCTGGCCCCTTGGGTAGTTGTTGAGGGAGAGAGAGGTGATAGGATCAGAGATCACATTTGTCCATTACAGAGGAGAGCTCCATAGTTGTGATCAAGTGGCTGAGAAGAGACTGTGTCTCCACTTGTGAGTTTCACCCAGCACTTAGATACTATGGTGAAAGTGGCTGCAGGAAAACCCAAGCTAGTTACCTAGAGAGTCAGCTCTGATGTCCTTGGGAAGCACAGCTGCCACAGTAGATCAGTCAGAGGGACAGAACGTTTCTGAGATATTCATAGTCCAATCCCATTAACAACTGTGAAGATCAAAGTCTGGACTAGTGCTTCTGCTCCCAAAAGGCATTTGTTTCCATGTCAATGCAGATAAATTGTACATAATTCCTGTCTCAGCAAGGGTTTGGGAGGGTTCGTTCAGAAGTACCTGGGCATTGTCTTGAAGAATTAAAGTGCCATGGAAGAAACAAGTAATATTAGTTAGTTATTTTTCTGCTGAGCTATATTTCCAAGGGAAGAAAATCCTTGCTATAATAAGGCAGGATTTTTAACACTGATTGGCTACTGTGGAGGGTAACCATGCTGTATCCTGTAACCACGTGGCCTTTTATAAGCTCTGAGCTGTATTATGCAGCAGGACAGATCTCCAATGTGTGGCATGGTGTCAGTGTGCAAGAATCCAGAAGCTGCCACTCTGGGGCAATGCTGTCAGCTTCATAGAAAGATGTGGCTGGTGTCAATGAGGTGCTGCGATGCTTTAGCTGAGTCACTGTCTAAGAGCTCGTAATACAGAATGCCTGAGACTCAGTGACCAAGGCAACACACCACTGAGTCAGAGACATAACTGTGAAACTAGACTAAACGTTAGCTGTTTTCAAGGTTGTTGATATTAAGTCCTGGAGGAAAAGATCCTAAAGTGACCTCGAGGGGAAGGCACGCTGTGTTCTCATCCAGGAGAGCTCCCTTTCCTTAGCATTGACAGTACTAGGTGAACCATCAGGGCCAGTATCATTTCTCTGGCAACAGTCACTAGGAAAAGCTTCCTCCTGTGTAAGACTTGTTGTCATAGCCTGCTAGTTTACTCCTGAAAGATGGGGGAATGCAAGCAGAGATATTCCCTACGTTCTCTTGAGTGATTCCATACCCAGTAACAAAGGCAAGAGTAAGAAAAAACAGAATGAAACCCTAGGGTTGGTGCTGGTAGTTGAAATTCATTAAATTTAAAAAAAAAATTCAGCTAATTTTTGGTCCTTTTCCTGGGTGAGGCAGTAGAACACAGCTGTCCGAACACACGCTGCTTCCAGGACATTGTGACCAATGTCAAAACAAGTGCCCAGGCACTTGGAAAAGTCTGTTCCCTCTCCATCAGCCCACACTGCAAGCCTCGGTTAGAGCTGAAGAATGTCACTCTTCAGGCCTGATCTTGGAGAAACATTGTTTGAGAAGTGCGGGAGCCACTAATATTTTCTGTGCAAATGGCCATCTTACGCAGCATTGCAAGTAACTTGCAAGAGTATAAACAAACCTGACAAGGCAAAAGAGGGAAACATTAAGAACAACAATTTGGGGGCAAGAAGTTGAGATGAAAGTAAGAAACGTGTCATTAGACTGGTCTAGGACTCAAGTCTTTAATGTGGGAAGAGCTCAACAACAGCAATATGCAGCAGAGGGAAATGAGGGAGCAATTTTGAGGTGCTGGGCAGAAATTGTGCGCTAAGAAGTAAGGGTGTGTTTTAATAAAAGATCAGTAGATGGCTCTGGAGATATTTCATCCTTCCTGCCTTGCAGGAATATGAAAAATTTCACATCAGGATAAATCAGAGATTAAAGAAATAGGAGACTACAATGGCACTGGGAGCACCTACAAGACAGAATAGTCAGAGATAAAGTGATGCTGTGCTTACTCTGTTTGGTAAAGTGCTTTGAGAGCTACAGATGAACATTGCTATATGAGAGCTGGGTATAAATTTTATTACTACTAATTGTACCAGCTGGAAGGCAAGTTCCGGTCATACCCCAAGACAGGTAATGTGTCTTTTCTGCAACCAAATTTGTATGGCAACTGATCAGACCTTTCAAGGACCGTGAGTAATATGAATAAGGCAAACATACCTGCTTAATTCTCTCCCTGCTGTACCTTACAATAAATATTATTTAAAAAAACCAAAACCCTCTAGATAGAATTATGTTGGGTTAAGACCAGATCACCGAAGAGACTATTTCTGAAGTGAGCATTACTTAATGTGCTTTCTGAAATGCAGTGACCAGAATGGAACACTATTTCAGGTGAGGGCAAACCACTGGTCTATATAATGGTATTATAATATTTTCTGTATTATTGTCCATCCCATTCTTCATGCAGCCTAACATTGGTTAACTTCTGCGATCACTGCTGGACCTGCAAGAGAGGACTTCTTTGAGGTATCTCTGGTGATGCCCAGCTTTTTTTCCTTCATTGGTAGATTTACATTAGAACTCACTATAGTGCTGAGTAGTTCCGATTATTCCCTCAATGTGCCTCATTTTGCATTTGTTAAAAATGAATTTTATCTGCCCAATCACCCAGCTGAAATTCCTTAAAGTCTTCTCTGCTCTTGACTATGCTAAATAATTTCACCATCTGCAAATGTTGGCACTACGTTGCTCGCCCCGTTGGAGATCATTCATAAACACATTAAATAATACTGATTAAATAACATGCTTTTGTACTGCTGTAAATATATGGGGTTTCTAAATAGATAGTTACCCCCCAGTTTTTAGGCAGTTATACTGGTATGAAGATGCTTATATTAATTCAGCTTATAACTGATAAGTTTTAAGTCAATATAGCTAAAGTGGTACAAAAACTGTGCGTTGACCAGACACTAGTTTCTTTATTATCCTCTTGCCAGGGACATTATCAAAGGCCTTTTGAATGTACAAATAAATGCCAACTAGTTCTCCTTTATCCACTAGTTTATTGATTCATTCAAAAAATTCTAATATATTAGTGACAAATGATTTTACTTTGCAGAAAGCATATACTGGTTAGACCCTACCATATCATGGCCTTCTAGGTGTGTTATTCTAATTTTAATTATTATCTCCATCAATCGCAGGTATTGATGTAAGACTTACTGGTCTGTAATTTACCAGATCTCCCCTAGGTCCTTTTTAAAATATAAATATAACATTTATTAACAATATTGGCAGTAAATCATTGGGAAAACAGGAAATACTATCTGCCTGTTTTCATTTGTAAAAGCCTTCCTCATTCCCCTGCATAGGAAAAAAAATGCGATAACTAAATAAGACCTACAAAGCTTTTTTCCCCCCACTTCATTTTTCGTATTAGAAATCTAGGCTGTGTCTACTCTGTTTTTCCTGGAAGACTCTGTGGATAACTGGAGAACTAAGAGGATTATGATATAACCCAAACCAAGAGAGAAAAACCTGAGCAATTGAGAGGCGCAAAGATTTTTAATCTGATTGTTTGAAAGTTTGTTTTCAGTTGGTTTTCTTAAAAAGGAGCATAGGCACCAACTCCGTGGATGCTCAGGCGCTTAGTGCCGACCAGCAGCCAGCTCCCCCACCCCAGCACTCTGGCCTGCTGGCAGCCATGCCAGCAGCCATGCCGATCAACTCCTCCCCCTCTCTTCCAGTGCCTTCTGCCCACCACAATCAGCTGTTCCGCGCGCAGAAGGAGCTGGGAGGAAGTAGAGGAGTGGGGACGGGATGGAACAGGGTGGGGAGAGGTGGGACAGGGGAAGAGGAGGGGTGGGAAGAGATGTGGGGGGGTGGGGTCTTGGAAAAAGGGGTGAAGTGTGGGTGGGGCCTGCGGCTGAGCAGGGGTTTAGCATCACCAGGGACAAGAGGAAACTGACGCCTGTCACAAGGAGTATGGAGAATAATTATGGAAGTATTAGTACATAAGATACATTATGAGGTCACAGAGACCTGATCGGATAAATCTCATGACTGGAATACTGGTACAGAGGGGCATAGCTTTTTCAGGAAAGCCAGGCAGGGAAAGGGAGAGTAAGTGTTGCATTATACGTCAAGAATATATACGCCAAAAAACAGACTTTACCGAACTCAGAGAACTGGTAGGTTAGGTACCATGGGTAGAAAAAACTAAGGGAAATTCAGAAGAGCTGGCAGATTCTTAAGGAGGCAATATTAAATGCACAACTGCAAACTCTCCTGATGGAAAGGAAAGATAGGAACAATAGTAAGAGGCGAAAATGGCTCAACCAGGATCTCTTTAATGACCTGAAAATCAAAAAGGAATCCTACAAAAAGTGGAAATATGGACAAATTGTTAAGGAGGAATACAAAGGAATAGTATAAGCATGTAAGAACAAAATTGGCAAGGTTAAGGCACAAAATGAGTTATATCTATCAAGAGACATAAAAGGCAATTAGAAGAGGTTCTTTAAACACATTAGGAACAAGAGAAAGATGAAGAAAAGTGTAGGTCCTGAAGACATCAAGAAGGTTGAGGTGTTTAATGACTGTTTTGCTTCAGTCTTCACTAGATACTCCAGATACTCAACACAATTAATATTAACAACAAGGGAGAGGGAACACAAGCCAAAATAGGCAAAGAACAGGTTAAATAGTCAGATAGGGTTTGATGAAATTCATCCTAGGGTACTTAAGAAATTAGCTAAAGTGATCTTGGAACCATTAACAATGATCTTTGAGAACTCATGGAGGATGGGTGAGGTCCCAGAAGACTGCAGAAGGGCAAATGTACTGTGACCCAAGGACTCTTGAATGCCAACTGGCAGAGGACACAGGGGTTAACAGGTATCCCTGGGTCAGATATCTGCATAAGGGGTTGTTCATAAATTACATAACACTTCAGGGGGTTGGTGGGTCCTTAATTTTGCTTGACAGAGAGCTTGTTTCAATGTTATAAGGGGATGGGGTGGATCCTGAAAATAATCAAATTATGCATTAAGTAATTTATGGACCACCTATAACAGTTCACCAAAGGGTGGCATGTGAAGTCTCTACTGAGAGCCAGTAAACCACTGGTTTTCATAATCATTGTGAAATGTATACACAGATAACATTTAAGGAGTTGTGTACCTACACTAAAAGTTATATTCTTAAGGTCTTGGAGTTAAGGCAAGTCACCAGGGGTTTTAGGCAGAGCTAACAGATGCCTAGCTCCCTGTCTGGCCATTTGCATACAGTATGCCTCATACTGTACGTCTATTTACATACCAAACCTGCTGTGAAATGAAAGTATGAAAAAATCTACAAGCGAGAAAACCTGCAAGATGAAAAAACAACAGGGCTAGGTCCCTGTTTATGAATAAAGACAAAGGATTGTTTTGGTATATCTTGGACTACAAAGAGACAAACTGAATCCTTCACCTGGGAGGCCAACTGACAGCATGCTTGTCTCATGAAAGGAAGGCCACAGCCAGCATGACTGTAAAGCCCTGCAGGGATTTTGGGTGAGTAATACTTTATTAGACAGGAAAGGCTCTTATTAATTAAGCCTGGACTATAGAATGCATGTCGTGATTTTATTTTGTATGAAACCATTTGTATCCAATACTTCTGCTTGCTGCTACTTGAATCTTTGTCGTTTATTAAATAAACTTATACTTGCTTTCACTATAAACATATCTGAGTGCTGTGGGATAAGCAGAGCAATGATCTGAGGTGGTACTGGTAAGCTGGGGTGTGCTGCTTCTATGGAAGAGAGAAGTGAATTCTGTGAGTAGGCAAGGGCCGGACTTTCCAAGGAGATGCTCTGAGGGCTCGAGCATGCCTACTGCTAGCCTGAAGAGTGACAGCAGGGCCTGTGAGGCCTGAAGGGGAGTGCCTGTGTTGCCCATGGTGGGAGGAGTTGGAGAGCTGACCCATGGTAGCACAGACAAGCCTGTCTCACACCAAGGGCAGGCGGTAGTGAGGTGCCTCATAACTATGGGTACTCCTGGGAACCATCAGATTGTTCGCCTTTTCAAAGATAGGTACAAACTCAGGTAATTATAGACCTGTCAGCCTAACTTCAATACCTGGAGAGATGTGGAACAAAATTATTAAATCAATTTGTAAACACTTTCATGATAATAGGGTCATAAGGGATAGCCAACATGGATTTGCCATGAACAAATTATGTCAAACCAAGCTAATTTCCTGCTTTGACAGGTTAATGTCCTAGTGGATGAGGGAAAGCGGTAGACTTGACATATCTTGATTTTAGTAGGGCTTTTGATACCATCCTACATGGCAGTCTAATAAGCAGACTAGTGACATGTGGTCTAGATGAAATTAGTATAAGGTGGGTGCACAGCTGGTTGAAAGCCCATACTCAAAGTAGTTATCAATGGTTGGTTGTCAAACTGGGAGGGCGTAACTAGTGGATTCCTGCAAAGGCCTGTCCTAGGTCTGGCACTAGTCAATATGTTCTTTAATGACTTGGATAATGGAGTAGAAAGTACGCTTATAAAATTTGCAGATGGCACCAAGCTGGGTGGGGTTGCAAGCATGATGGAGGACAGGATTAGAATTCAAAACAAATTCTACAAATTAGAGAATTGGTCTGAAATTTTAAAGATGAAATTCAATAAAAATGGGGAATTGACTGGTAGGTAATAGTATTGCTGAAAGGATCTGAGGGTTATAGTGGATCAAAAAATGAATATGAATGCCAGTAATGTGATGCAGTTGTGAAAAAAGGCTAATATTTTGGGCTGTATTACCAGAAGTGTCATATGTCAGACATGGAAGGTAATTATCCCACTCAGCTCAACACTGGTGAGGCCTCAGCTGGAGTAGTGCATCTAATTCTGGGCACCATGCTTTTGGAAAGATGTAGACAAACTGGAGAGAGTCCAGAGAAGAGCAACAAACCTGACTTATGAGGCAAGTTAAAAAAGTTGGGCATTGGGAAGGAACTAATGAGGCTAGTGACATCACCAGAAGGGCTGGAGCCTTTGGAGAGGTTAGTCAAGGTGACAGTTGGAGAGTGGATCTTGAGAGAGGCGTATTTGGGAACGGTGGCAGGACCATTACTGGGAATGGGGAGTGCGAGATGGAAGGCCTGGTTAGACTGGCCTGGAGAGGTGGGCTACGTGAAGAAGGGTTTATAGAGCCCTGAGGAGGGAACTGGAAGAGGCTGAAGGGAGCTTAGCTTAGTAGCTAGGGCCCCAGAAGCTTCCCACATAGGTAAATCCTGGTGGATTTTGGAGGGGAGAAATGCCTCAGAAAGTGAGAGACTCCCAAAGCCATCGCAGTAATCCAGCCACAAGAGGGGGTGCTGAGAGGTGACACCAGACACTGACAGCTTGCAGCACAATACAGATGTATATTTGTAAATAATTACAAAGCTCACAAACTGGTAAGATGAGTGGTTTCTGCATATAAAGCTATTTATTTAATACTTCCATGTTAGATTATATTTGTTCTTAGTGTAGTAAATGAGACACTTTATTTTCACTAACTCTAAGGCTAAGCCTGATAAGTTATTAGACTTCTGACTGCTGCTTCTCAAAGCGATGCTGCATAATAACCACCACATGCTGGAGAGTCTCTTTGTGTTTGCAGTTCCCAGGGAGAAAAGACTAAAACCTTTTAACTCTAAGTCTAAAAGAGACAAGGAGTGAATATTGGAGGGTGGCAGCAGAGGCACGAGATAAAGAATCACCAAGTATATCGGTATATATGGGGAAGCTGCTTACGGGGGTGAGCAGGTCATCATAGGCATATTGAGGTGTGAAAAAAGATGACTGGAGGGGAGGGGACCTGATAACAGTCTTCAGGTATGTTAAGGGCTGTTATAAAGTGGACGATGATCAAATGTTCTCCAGGTCCACTAAATGTAGGAACAAGTAGTAAGTGGCTTAATACACAGCAAGGAAAATTTAGGTTAAATATTAGGAAAAATATTCTCATAGACTTTAGGGTCAGAAGGGATCAATATGATCATCTAGTCTGACCTCCTGCAATTCTAATTATAAGAGTTCAGCTCTGAAATAGGCTTCCAAAAGAGATGGTTAAACACCTGTCAGGGATGATCTAGGTTTACTTGGCCCTGCCCCAGCACAGGCAATTGAACTTGATGACTTCTCAAGGTCTTTTTCAATCCTATATTTCTGTGGACACCTATTTAACACAAATGTTTGACAAACAGTTGGAAGAAAAGCTCTCCTGTAGCAAATTCAGCTGTAAGTTCCCTTCACTCAGGAAATGAGAGCTTCCAGTTGGCTTCTCTGCTCTTTCAAGGAATGCTCTGGCAATAACAGGGAAGATGCTAGAATATTAAGAATATCGGGCAACATTTAAAAAAAAAACAGGACATTTTAAAACACATCTAGGCCTTCTTTGTACAACAAAGAAAAAAAAAAGACAATCCCCCCTCCCCAATCCATTTCCCTCCCTTTTTGCAAGTTGTATTTATCCTTTTGCCACCATTATCTACTTCTGCTTCTTTGTTGCCTTTATAATTTCCCATGGCCTTTAAAAGTCACTGGATGTAGCTTATAAGAAAGAAACAGTCACTGTCACCACAACTTTACTGCTCTACGTCAGCAGCTGTCATGCCACAGCAGTGGGTATTTCTCTACCTTTGGGAGGCCATTTCTTTTCAAGTGTAGTGCTTTATAGCTTGGGGAAGATTAAAAATTTCTTGAAGACGCTCCTACATGTGTAGCCTTTGAATACGCAGAGATCAGCAACACCCTGTCAGGACAACACGCTATCAGAATTCAGCAATCCCTTATCACTCCAAAGCAGAGCTGAGTCTTACTGAAGGAACTGAGTTTGGGTGAACTTTGAGAAACAATCCATCAAAAGCTTGGCTGCAGAAATAAAGTGTTCCTGCTGCTCCCCATAATTCACCCCCCAGCAAAAGCTCAAATGAAGAGAGCCCAAAAGAGAGACTGATAACTCATTGTGCAAGGTTATGGAAGCCATTCAGGTCATTTATATCAGAACCACCTCTTAAAAAGTTTGGCCTCAAGCAGCTGTTTGATTGCCTGGCAGTCTTGGAACTGGGATTGTTTTGTTTAGAATAAATAGGGTTTATCTGAACGTTTTGGTAAGCAGACCATCTGGTGTTACGCAGCAGCTGGTACAGTCAGTGTGTACCTTTCCATTCTTCAGACCACATCACAGCTTCCTTTTAGAGACAGTCTCAAGAAGTTGTCATGCGTGGCCCTAACTGCGTGCACGAACTGAAAGGGAGCCAGAGCAGAAAACAAAAGCACCAAAGCAAATATTGTGGGCTCAGAGTATGTTTGGCCACTGAGGTCTGGCTACACTTTGAGCTGGCATGCTAAAAATAGAAGTGTAGCCACTGCAGTGTAAGTGGCAGGAGATGAAGAGACACCTGAGTATGTACATAGCATCTTGAACCCTCCTGCTGCTTGTGCCAACACAGTTACACTCACTTTTTAGTGCACTAGCTTGATTAGATAGCACAGGTACATCTCCTTGGGCTGTAACTGACACCTCCAGCTTGAAGTGGAGACATACACTAAGGCTACGTCTACCCTGATGGCAGCATGTAGAGCATGGGCACTACACTTGTCACTGTAGCTACACGCGGCAGTAAAAGGCTCTGGCAGGGGGGCAAGGCTCTGGCAGCGATCACTATACTGCTAAAATAGCAGTGTACATATGGGAGGCCATGCCTGGGCATGTAGAAAGCCACGTGGGATATATACCCTGGGGGCTCAGGCATGTCATTGCTCTACTCTACTCGCCTAAGCAGTGCCTCACTGTCTATATTGCTGTTTATACTGGTGCCAGCTGGGTGTGCAGTGCCTGTACTCTACATGGCACTGTTACATGTAGCAGTCCCTTAAATGACAATGTTACGTGCTATTGGGCAGGTGAACTGATTTGGCTAAGACAAGAGAAGATTTAAAGCTTCCCCCTGCTATGTGTTTTTCATACACAAAAAGAATCTTGATACTGTCAGTGGCCAAGAAAGCACAGTGCATATCCCATCTGCTACATGGTACATCAACTCTGCCTCATAAATGGCAACTGCTCCTGCAGGCAGGCAGATGCTGTCAACATTCAAGGTGCAGTATCAAGAAATTAAAATCAAGAACAGTACCAAAGCTCACAATGACTTTCAGTTGAGTGCAGCTGGAGTTGGTTAGAGCCTGAACTTCAAAACAAAATGGAACTGGATGTAGCTTATAAGAAAAAAAACACTCTCACTGTTAAAATAAGAACCACATGAATTGAGCTATTTTCTGGTTACAATTTGTGTCCAGTTAAAGTCATCAGTTAATTATTTGTTTGTTTTTTACAATGGCACTTAGGGTCACCAGGCCACTGTTCTATGTAGGGGCCAATTAAACAGCAAGATTGGTTTATGGATCTGGAGTCATCAAGAAAATCACTGGCGATGAAGATGGGATCCTTTGAAACAGTGAAGTGATCAGTGAAACGACAGGCAGGAGGAGGTTAAAGGAAAAGAAGAGCAAGTAAGTATAAAGAAAGGTGAAAGAGGCCATGGATGGAGGAAAAACAAGAAGATGGTTTCTACTTCGACGATGTGGAAGAGGTGTTTAAACTTTCTGTACAAAAGCCATAGTAGTATGTGTATGCCTACGAGACCAAAGACAATGTAAAAGAAAAAAGCTAAAATTTCCTACACCGGTTAGAAATTAGTTGTTTGCAGTCCTACAAAGACATGGTTTACTGAAAGTCCAGGTGAGATGGCCTCTGAAGACTTGACTGAAATGCTTAAAAAGCACCTTGGACCCCAAAATCTTCTTGACTGAGAAAGATGATTTTTCATTAAGAAAACAAAGAGAAGGAGATAGTATTTTCTGACCAATCTGTGAGAAGCCAGGGATAAAGGACTGGTTGGAGGGGGCTGCTCACTGGGAAGCCTCCAGGAGGCCATAATGGGAACATTATTGTATCCTAAACCTGGGGGTAGTCCGTGCAGAGTATATGTGCTTGTTCTCAGTTGCATCTGCACAGCTGTATAGTGGGTCTCTCAAGTAGATAGTCAGCTGGATTTACAAAATCAGGACAAAACAGGAAGGGAGACAGGAGGGACATGTGGTTACCCAACTTAGTCTAGGAAAATAATTGCATGTCCTAGTTTACTATTTCCCATCAGTGGATGGAATGGCTGATCAAAATGTTGGAGTCACCTTATGAAATGTATTGTCCAGAAGCTTGGGTGGGGCTGCTTCTTATGAGAACTAATTACTCTGCCAAAAGAAAAGAACATTTCTCTCTGTAATATTCATACTGATGGCTCTATCACACAGGGGTCTGGATTATTGAATGACCACCCCCCTCTTTGCTCCAGATTTGCCAGTGTCAGCAATCCAGTACTGTTTAGCATATATAGAGTACACGTAGCTGGAAATGGAAGTCTCAAGGCAGCATAGCCTCTCAAATCTGTATTGGTCTAATAGGCATGGTACACAGGGAATTAACAGTGAAGTGGCAAAGTTTGCAGATGATACAAAAAGTACTCAAGATACTTAAGTCCAAAGCTGACTGAAGAGTTACAGAGTGACCTCACAAAATTGGGTGACTGGGCAACAAAATGGCAGATGAAATTCAATACTGATAAATGCAAAGTAATGTATATTGGAAAAAATCATCCCAACTTCACATACATAATGATGGTTTCTACATTAGCTGCTACTCCTCAAGAAAGATCTTGGAGTCATCATTCATAGTTCTATGGAAATTTCAGCTCAATGTGCTGTTGTGGTCAAAAAGGCTAAAAGAATGATAGGAAAGGGAAAGTATTAGGAAAGGGATAGAAAGCAAGACAGAAAATATGAAAATGGCACTATATAAAGCCATGGTACACCTACACCTTGAATAGAGTGTCCAGTTCTGGGTGTCCCATCTCAAAAAGGATATAGTGGAACCGGAAAAGGTTCAGAGAAGGGCAACAAAGACCATCAAGGGTATGAAACAGTTTCCATACAAGGAGAGTCTAAGAAGATTAGGGCTGTTCAGTTTGGAAAAGAGATGATTGGGGGCATATGATAGAGGTCTATAAAATCATAAGTGGTGGGGAAAAAGTGAATAGAGAAGTGATATTTACTTTTTCCCACAACATAAAAACCAGGGTTAACCTGATGAAATCAACAGGCAGCAGGTTTAATACACACAAGAAGTAGTACTTGTCCCACACAATGTACATTTAAACTGTGAAACTCATTGCCATTGGATGTTGTGATGGCCAGATGTAAGACTGGGTTCAAAAAGAACTACATAAATTCATGGAGGATAGGTCTATCAATCACTATTAGCAAGATGGTCAGGGATTCAACCCTATGTTCAGGGTGACCTTCAACCGCTGACTGCCAAAAACTGGAAGAGGAAGATGGGTGGATCTCTCCAAAATTGCCTTGTTCTATATGGGCCAGTGTCAGAGACAGGAACCTGGGCTAGATAGACCATTTGTCTGACTCATTATGGCTGTTTTTATGTAACTACATCTTCCATGTTGCCAGTGCTTGGAAACTCACTGCATTTTCTGAGCATTGTGGGACTTCACACAGTTCACAAAGCAAATCCCAGTATTTCCTTTCCAATATGAGCTTGGCTCTGTAGTGTTCTAGTCAGTGTTTTGGAAGCATATGCCATCGGGTGATCATCTTGCAGAAGAACACTCCAAACCAATATGAATTTGTATTGGTTCAGATCTAAGGCTTTTTGTTAGTCTCAAAATATTCAGTACCAGTGCTTCAGGGACAACCATTTAATTCTAAAAAGCTTCTCTCTTGCTAATAAAGAATAACAGTGGGATGATTAAGTAGCACGTTGATTGGAATCAAATTGTGACAAATCAGGGATTAATTTGGACATGTAAAATTAAATGATTACTAGATCTCCGAACTTCTTTGGGGGGGGGTCATTCCATTTGTACAATTCTCTCCATCTTTCTTGGGTCTCAAACTCCTTTGTCACTGAGCTCATGTCTTACGTAACTACATTCATTCAACCCAATCTGGCATTGGTTCCTGTTCAATTTAAGACTTTCTTTACCAAGTTGTGATGTTACCGAGGGCTTCTTTACAGGGGGACACTCAGAAGAGTTAAGATAAATCAGCCAGAAGTGTGAAGTTTGAGCATAAATTAACACACATTAAACCACCGTATGGACATTCTGTTCAGAAGTCAAGCCTTGGTTTGCTGTAATCCTCCAACTACAGCAGACTAAGGACGCTTTACTGATGAATAAGAACGCCCACATAGGGGTTTAATGCTTTAAGTTTTCACCTCTAGGCTACATCTACACTACAGACCTTACAACAGTACAGCTGTACCACTGCAGCTGTGCCACTGGAAGGTCTCCAGTGTAGCTGCTCTATGCCAATGGGAAATCCAGCTATTTATTTTGAAACCACCCCCAAGCAGTGGTGGTAACTATGTCTCCCACTGACAGTGTTGTCCACATTGGTGCTTCTGTCTGTAAAATTTATGTTGTCCATGGTGTATTTTTCCACACTCCTGACCAACTGTGGCAGGGCAGTGACTCACCAGCATGGTGCATCCTGCTGATCATCTAGGGAATTAGCTCTTCCAACACAGAGCGCCTCTGCAGACCAGTGTCTTGCCTGCCACTGGCCCCCAATTCATTCCCAGACCCTGGTGCCCCTCTATGTCAAGGTTCTGCCCCCAGCCATAACCCACAATCTGGGTCTCCCCACCCAGGGGAACCCCCAACCCTCTATCCCCACCTTGCCTCAGTGGCTACTGCCAGTCACCATCTAAGCCCCACTGCCTGAGGCAGATAGCAGTCTATAAACCACTCATCATTGGCAAGGGGATGGACTAGCTACCTCTACCTATCTATGGGCTGCCCCAGTACCTTTTGTAGGCCTTTGACAAGGCTTGCAGCCTGGGGTTTTGCTAGGCTGAAGCTCCACTGCTTCACCCTAGGTACCCTTTGTAACTCCCAAGCAGGCAGGTTCTTCCCTCTCAGAAGCCAGCCAGAGAGAGAGTCACTGTACTAGCTTCTGGCCCACAGCCCTCTTATAAGGACCAGCTGGGCCCTGATTAAGCTGGCCACAGCTGTGGCTGCTTTCCCCAACAGCCCAGCTTTTCCCAGCTGCAGCCTTTTTTATTATGCACAAGGCAGTTTAGAGGCACAAATGTAGCAGCTCTGCCTGAGTTAATTGAACTCATTCTTTGAGGCAGAAATGTAGCAGCTTGCTAACATTGTTAATATTTCTATTGTGAGCTAACTGTTCCCATTCTCAGTCAATTCCCCCAGGAGCATAAAATCCTGTGAAAGTTTTAAGTTCTCTACATTGCCAGAGTGATGTAAATGAGCCTTATTATAAATAACAACAAGGGAATCCTCAGCTAGGAAGATCTATGTGTTTTCTCACTTTTTTCCTGTGCTGAAGTGGCACAATAAGGTTAGATTACAGCTCAGGATTTATTTTACTTACCCATTAAGAAAAAAAAAGATTTTGAGGGCAAATAAAACATTTTCCAAAGAGTGAATAAAATCTCAGGACAATCAGAACCAAGTACTTCCTGAAGTACCCAGCCACGTCCGGGACAATGATTAGCAAAACTGTATCACTTTCATGTGTGAAAGTCTGAGCAATTTAAAATGACATTCTCTCTCTCTTTTTTTTTTTTTTTTTTTGCTGTTTGGTGTTCTGTAATGTAATTTAAATGAAAATCCAGGATTATAACTGGAATGCAGGGTCTTAGTTACCAAGTGTTTGTAACTTAACTTTCATGTGTTTAGGAAATGCTGAATAGTTATTGTGACTTTTTTCTGTATTGTAGTTTAAATAAATTACCAAAACAATTGAAACTGGTGTGATTATATTGCATTATTTTGACAAATAAGGTACGCAAAATTTTCCAGATTTTTAATTTTTTTGGTGCAGAATCCCCCCAGGAGTAGTCACCTAAACATAGCTACCGAAAGGGGAGTAAACAATCCAGTAATTTGCACTTTTTTTATTGAGTTGGACCTGCCAAAACACTTGGCTTATGTAAAAAACTGAAAATAGTCTTGCATTTTGAAGTCTAGACACAACCTTCTTAGCTGTTCTCAGAAGGTAAAATAGCACTTTTGTTTGATGGTCTTATTCAAATCTTTTGGATCCATAACATTCCATAACTTGCTTGGTTTTCTTACAGTGGCCAGTGTTAACTCAGTCTGCTGGGCTCTTTGTTCAATAACATTTAATTTTATCATCTGGTCAATTTCAGTTTTCACTTTATTGTTCAGTGCTAATGGCTTGTGCATGCATTTTTGGCAGCCCGTTAGAGTTTATAAAATATGATTATTATAGCCTTCATGCAACCCTGTCTATTAAACACATCATCAAATTCTTTAGTAATGTATTTTCCATCCTGATCTGTATACAAGTTACACACCCATTTGATCATCTGCAAGCACACACAGTTCCACTCTTCCTGTTCCACTCTTTCAAATTCTGAGTGGTATCCGTCCCTCATATAGGTAATGGCTGTGTGGCTTGGTCACAAAGACTCATTTTGTCCCCATAACATGTCTGGTATTCAATCTCAAATCTTGGTAGTCACCAGTAATTTTGTTTACAGTTGTAATTACATTGCACTCAGTCCAACTATTTATTTTGAAATTTATTTTTTGTTCATTTATCTTCAGTGTCAGAAGCTAACCTTTTCAAGAAACTTGGAGCTAGATCCAGAAAGGGATTTAGGCATCTAACTGCCTATGTGACTCAATCCAAAATCTGGATCCTCAAAACCTTGCTTCAGTGGTTCAGCTAACTCTGTGGGCCCCTACATTCCCTAGGCACTTAGCATGTCTGCCAGTGAGCATGTGCAAAGCTGACTCAGTCTAGGTACACGTGCGCCTATCTCATGCCTAAGCCCCTGTAGGATCCTCAGACGCGGCCTTTCCTTCACTATCTTGCCTGCAGAGCCTGCTCTGGTAGTCATGCTCAGAAGCTGTCTACCAGATCAGGCGCTACACAAAACAATGCCCAGTGATTAGAGGATGTAGGAGACCCAGGCTCAATTTTCCCCTCTGCCTGATGTGGAGAAGGCATTTGAACCTAGAGCTCCCCATTTCCAGGGGAGTGCTCTAACCACTAGGCTAAGGGATAGGTCTGGCTCAGTCTCTCCTGTTGAAGCTATAATTAAATATGCACTGAGCAGGGGGACTGAAACCCATCTCTTCCATATCCCAGCTGAGTCCCCCTAACCACTGAGATAGAGAGTCAATCTCTCTTTCACTGGCCCAATGCATATTTAAGTATGTAGGTATTTCATAAAAAGTGGAACAGCTTTATTATGTATAATCGTCTCACCTAGCCACTAGTTTCTTGTAAAGAAAATGTACTTTTCCCAAGTGACATCCAAATGTAGATCACACTAATCTCGACATTTCAGAATGACCATGTCTAGCAGTTTGCAGTCCCCTTAATGCTCTGACTGGAATACATCTTCAAGGCCTTTGGCCTGGCATCTGTGGCAGCTCTCTAGTCTCTGCAATGCCATTGAGTTCCAGGAAAATTTGCAAGTGCTAGACCTGCCTCCTGCAGTTCTCTGCCAACTTCCCTCCCAGGCTCAGGGAATCAAAAGGCTTCACTTGGTCCATTTTTTGCCAAGATTTTGCTTACTTCTGACACCATGTAATAAGGATCTGACACAACGGAGTGCTGGTAAGAGCTGATCATTACTTGTTGATGTAGTCACCTGTCTCATTGCATGGCTCAGTAATCACAGACTTCAGGGGTACAGGAAGCATGTCAGAAACCATGGTACACCTATTATTAAGGTATTTCAGTTTAGGCCTGTACAAGCTGCTGTGGTGTTAAAGGGACAGAGTTTTTAATTAAATTCAAAGTGCATCCATTATGGAAGCTATTCAGAATAAAAGTGGTTCTTAGTTATAGTGTCTTGAATTATATTAAAATCGGACATTGATTAGACATGGAAGATGACAGACGGTGGAACATGGTGCTATTTGCATATCTATGAGTTAAGCAACATGGCAAAGACTAAAATCCACCCCTTCTGCTGCCAAAGACTGCGCCGCTGAAGTATCCTTATTTTCCAGAGATTAACAGTAATAGTCCACATTTCAAGAGTCATAGCTTCCAAGGGTAGTGAACAAAGGCCCCAGGTAGTGTTGGGCCCATCTAACCACCAGTCCTGCCCCTGGTAGGGTATCAGAGGAGAGAAGGCAGCCTTATGAAACCACAGTAGAAAGTTACAGAACCCTTTTCTAATCAGAAGCTGCAGCAGCTACAGGGAGAATGTACAAGTGACTGCCGATAACTGTAGCATATAGGAATAGGGTAGTGTTCCTTTAAATAGTTTGTAAGCCCTCTGCTGGCACTCACCATGGTCTGTGTTTTAGAAGCCACCAAAATCCAGCCAGAGCAGCAGTGTGGATAGCAGCAAAGCCTTGCATGTTGGCTATTAGCCAGGATGGGCAGGGATGGTGTCCCTAGCCTCTGTTTGCTAGAAGCTGCGAATGAGCGACAGGGGATGGATCATTTGATGATTACCTGTTCTGTTCATTTCCTCTGGGGCACCTGGCATTGGCCATTGTCGGAAGACAGGAGACTGGGCTAGATGGACCTTTGGTCTGACCCAGTACGGCCATTTTTATGTTCATGTTGTGTACATACATTAAACACAGTTATTTGAGTCCCACTGTGCCCAGGTGTTTCTTTACTATGTTTGTTGTGTGAACAGCAAAAGACACAAGGGCGTGGATAGTTAACCCTAATACATTCCTTCAGCCTCTTGTCCTAATCAGATGGCGGGCAACTATGGATACCCAATGGGATGAGACAGCTAATTCTTCAGTCCTATGGCAGAACTCACATGATGGATTACAGGATTTGCACTCGAGAAGTGTTACAAGATTATTTAAGTATCAGAGGGGTAGCCGTGTTAGTCTGGATCTGTAAAAGCAGCAGAGAATCCTGTGTCACCTTATAGACTAACAGACGTATTGGAGCATGAGCTTTCGTGGGTGAATACCCACTTCGTCAGATGCACGAAGGTAGCAGCTTGGAAGCATTTAGATCTCTGTCTTGGCCCAGTTTTCAGTTCTCGAGAACTGAAGTTTACTGCCTCATTGCAGAACCTGCTGGAATTGTTTTTTCACAACTTTTTGTGGTTACGATAAAATTAAACTGCTGGTGCCGGAGCTGCAACTCTTATCTGTTTCAAAGACACAGCAACAACCCCATTATTCTCAGAATGCAGCCAACGCACTTCTAGTTTTGCATCAGGACACACTGCAGGGGAGATGCACTTCAGCAGGCAAGTATACCAGTATAATGGCTCTCATTTCCCCAAGAATATCTCAAGACAGCAGAGAGAGGTGGAGGTAGGGTTGGGGTTTCTGCCTTAACCAAATTCTGATCAATATAAAAATAGGAAATTACAGAGCAACAGCAGTAGTTGAATCCAAGTTAATTTACAATAGATCTTTTTTGTTAACTAGATAAACTAGATTGAACTTCTTTGGTCTTTCTCTAGAAGGCAGGTTTTCCAGATCTCAGATAATTCTTGTAGCTCTTTTCTGAGTTCTCTCCAGTATTTCCAATGTCTTTTTAAAAGCACGCATGCCTGGACTGGACACAGTATTCCAGTATAGTCTCACCAATACCACCTATAGAGGCAACAGGGCCTTCTTTCTCCTGCTCAATGTTCCTCTGTTAATAGATCCAAGGGTCACATTAATTCTTTTTGGCACATCACCATAATGAGAGGAAATGTTCAGCTGGGTATCTACAACGACCTCTAGTCTTTATCAGAGTAATTTCTTGCCCATACGTATATATTTTTAGTTTTATGATCTTGCATTTGACTGTATTAAAATGCATGTTGGATTATTCCCCAGTTTACCAAGCGACCCAGATTACTCTGTACCAGAGACCTGTCCTTGTCATTATTTACCACCCAGCAGTCTGTGCCATCTGCAAACTTTATTAGCATTGATTTTATATTTTCTTCTTAGATCATTGATAAAAATATTGAACAGAGCTGGAAAAGGGCTACAGAAATTCCCTAAAAGTGAGGAGGCCACTGGCACCTGAAATGTGACCGCACCCCCTGTGCCACCCTTTTCTCCTAGGCCCCGCTCCCTACTCGCTCCTCTCCGCTCCCTTCTCCCTGTTGCTCGTCCTTAAGACCGGTAAAAAGGGCTATGCTCTCCTACTTTTAAAAGCAGTGGGGCCAGAACCAGCTGGCCCCCCTCATTCCAGCTCGCCTGGAGCTGGGCTAAGAACAACTCCCTAGAGGATCTCACTAGAAATACCCTCCCTGTTAAAGACTCACCTTTTACAAGAATAATTTGAGATCTATCAGTTACACAGTTTTAATCAAGTCAACATGTACTATATCTATTTCATATGGTGCTGGTGTTTTAATGACAATGCTATTGGTATTGCTGTTACCATTATATGAGAATGGTACTAAATCAAACAACTTATATTTTGCAACACAGCAAATGTTCTCAGACTGCTAATCTGTTAGAACAATATGAAATTAAATGAGACCTATTTTCCATTAAACCCTATTAACTGGGATTAATTATATTCCCATCCTTTAACTCTTTATGGATGAAGTCCTGTGCATCAGCTGTCCCACGACTTTTCCCAGGATGGATGTCTAACTAACCAGCCTAGTTACCTGAGCAATCCTGTTTGTTCTTTTTAAAATACAGATACATTTGCTTTTTTCCCGATCCCCTGGAACTTTACCAGTATTCCAACATTTATTAAAAATCAAATCAATAGTTTAGCCAATTTCTTAAAAAGTCAGATTATGCAGACCTGCTCATTTAAAAAGTTTCATCTGTAGTAGATGCTGTGTAACATCTTCCTCAGTTACTTCTGGAAAAAGACAGTGTCTGAATTATGATATAGATGCCCCATCCAGCTTGGTTCCAAATATGGAACAGGAATGTTTATTGAACACTTTTGGCTTGCTTGCATTATATTGACAATTTTGCCATCTGCATCTAGTAACAGTTTGATACCATTGCTAGGCCTCCTTTCCCCCTCATTTATTCAAAAACATTCATCTTGTTGACTTTAACTCTATTGGCCAGAGCTAGTCATTGATTCTCTTTGCTTTGGATTTACCTCCTATTGTTTGTATTTGTTGCATTTTTTTGGTGTTGCTTTGATGGCCTTTCTTAAGCAAGATTTTTTTAAAACTGAATAGCCTTTTTGTGCCTAATAAGTGTAGGAATTTGGACACCAAGTAAAAAAAGTTTTAAATGCCTTCCACTTTTTCTTCCCTCTTCTGTGTTTAATTTCTCCTCCCAAACACTTTTGCTCTTAATTATTTTTATCTTTGAGGCATTGCCCCTGCTAGAGCCCCAAGTCCATACATTACTGGTTAGAACTGCGTTCTGTAGATTCTTGCATTCCTCTGCCAAAAGAACTTGCGTTACACCACAAAATGGGAAACAGAAGCAGATTTTGATGGTGACGCAGGCAAGAGGCACTTAAGATCAGGCCAAGTAAAGTGTTTATAAAAGTTGCCTTTTGTTTGAAAGCTTAAGGTAATTCTCTGCCAATTAAAAATGGAGAAAACACACAGGGACTGTAGAGTTGTGATTTTGTAATAGAGGGTTTGTCCCTGCTTTACCAGCCTGCACTAGAAGCAGCAGACAGTAGAGCAGACACTGTGCATGCACACTCATTCTTGAGCTCACTAAAGGGAGAAATTGTCATTGCTGACCTCCAAAGCAGCACAGCTCCCTTTCAAAGGCGAAGAGGCACATTAAAATCTGGAATAATTCCTCCTTCCTGTATTCCTGCCCCCAACAGTCCCTTGCCTAAGTGAAGCATAGACAGGTTTTAAGTTTGGATCACCTGTTCCAATGAAGAGCTTTGATAGAATTCTGCATTCAACATCATTCAGCGAGCAACTCCATTCCTCACCCCACAGATGAAAGAGACATGTCATTAACTAACTGCATAGATAGGATAACTGAGAATCAAAGCGGAAATCTCATGCCAGCAGGGCTAGCTCCAGGCACCAGCTTAGCAAGCAAGTGCTTGGGGAGGCCACTCTGGAGAGGGGTGGCAGGTCCAGGTATTCGGTGGCAATTTGGCAGAGGGTCCCTCACTCCCGTTCGGAGCTAAGGACCTCCAACTGAATTGCCACAGATCACGATCACAGCTTTTTTTTTTTTTTTTTTGGCAGCTTGGGGCAGCAAAATCCCTGGAGCCGGTCCTGCATGCCAGAGGTCACAGAGGACGCTTATGGCAGTGCAGAGTACAGAAGCCAGATCTCAGGGGCCACACCTACCCTAAAGAAGCTAGGCATCTTACTATGTTTTGGTTCCCCACATCTTAACGCACCAGGTCTATATGTAAGAATGTGCCCTGCTGCCAACCACTCAGCAAATGCCTGAAATGAAATCTAGCAGCAATACCAAATCACTGTAGCTGAGTTCAGGAGTTATGTCTACAATGGTTGAACAGAGTCAGTGCTGCAGTCTGGCTATCCCATTCTGGGGCAATGCGTATTTCCCTGCTCCCACCTAGAAGCTCACTTGGAGCTGGTCCTCAGAGATCACTGAGGCAGCTTGGACTTGCTCCGACCAGTTTGTGGTCGAAACCTGGACTCAGAAGCAATGCTTCATCTAGCAACCATCCTGAAGGATGGTCTCTATCCCCTCCTTCTCTCCACTCCCTAGGCAGAACAGCCCCACACCTCCCATAGCAATTGCAACAGTAAACCCATTGATTGCTGGTATCACTTGATCTCTGATTCTGCTGTGTTACTGTTGGAACAGTTTTCATCACCTCACCAAAGCTACCTTGAAACCACTTTTCCTTGCTTGCTGAGCAAACAGCAAGAGTGAAGTGGTCAGCTTGACCTCTGCTTTGAGGAAAGGCTTAGGAAATAGTGCCAGTGCCTGGGAATCACACAAACTTGTCATAGGCTCATGAGAGTTTGAGCTCTTCTCCCAAACTTCCCTTTGGCTGTCAAATGCATTTCAAAATGTCTCCATAATTCACTGCTTCAGGTTGTTGTGCTGGAAACTGCTGAAGTACCCAGCGGGCAGTGTAACTGTGGTTGTGTAATATGGTGCCAGTGTGGCTGCACAGCAAAACTGCACCAGGACCAGCCTGGCTAAAGTGGACATACTGCAGTTTTAGTACTTATCCTGGTTCATTTCTAGGGCACAGATCCAGCCTGAAGCGGTAGAGTTGCGTTACAGCCACTAGTCCTTTGTGGCTCTCTTGCACGTCTCAAACCTCAGAATGTAGACAGATCAACTGTAAGATCAGGCTGCTACTTACCCTCTTGATGGCTGGCTGACCACACAGCCACTTGTTCTTAAAACAGTTCCAGCTGCTAACACGGAGAAGGACCGGGATACTGTCCAGGAAGATCTGGACCACCTTGTAAACTGGAGTAATAGTAATAGGATGAAATATAATAGTGAAAAGTGCAAGGTCATGCACTTAGGGATTAATAATAAGAATTTTAGATATACGTTGGGGACGCATCAGTTGGAAGCGACGGAGGAGGAGAAGGACCTTGGGGTATTGGTTGATAGCAGGATGACTATGAGCCGCCAATGTGATATGGCTGTTAAAAAAGCAAATGCGGTTTTAGGATGCATCAGGCGAGGTATTTCCAGCAAGGAGAAGGAGGTGTTAGTGCCGTTATATACGGCGCTGGTGAGACCCCACCTGGAATATTGTGTGCAGTTCTGGTGTCCCATGTTTAAGAAGGATGAATTCAAACTGGAACAGGTTCAGAGACGGGCTACTAGGATGATCCGAGGAATGGAAAATCTGCCTTATGAAAGGAGACTCAAAGAGCTTGGCTTGTTTAGCCTGGCCAAAAGAAGGCTCCGGGGGGATATGCTTGCTCTATATAAATATATCAGGGGGATTAACGTTAGGGAGGGAGAGGAATTATTTAAGTTTAGTACTAATGTAGGCACAAGGACGAATGGGTACAAACTGGATATTAGGAAGTTTAGACTTGAAATTAGACGAAGGTTTCTAACCATTAGGGGAGTGAAGTTCTGGAACAGCCTTCCGAGGGAAGTAGTGGGGGCAAAAGACTTATCTGGCTTTAAGACTAAGCTTGATAAGTATATGGAGGGGATGATATGATGGGATAGTTTAATTTGGGCAATTGATCTTGGATTATCAGCAGATAAGTCTGCTCAATGGTCTGTGAGGGGATGTTGGATGGGATGGGATCTGAGTTACTGCAGAGAATTCTTTCCTGGGTGCTGGCTGGTGAGTCTTGCCCACATGCTCAGGGTTTAGCTGATCGCCATATTTGGGGTCGGGAGGGAATTTTCCTCCAGGGCGGATTGGCAGGGGCCCTGGAGGTTTTTCGCCTTCCTCTGCAGCGTGGGGCATGGGTCACTTGCTGGTGGATTCTCTGCAGCTTGAGGTCTTCAAACCACAATTTTGAGGACTTCAATAACTCAGTCATGTGTTAGGGGTTGTTATAAAAGTGTATGGGTAGGGTTCTGTGGCCTGCTTTGTGCAGGAGGTCAGACTAGATGATCATATTGGTCCCTTCTGACCTACGAGTCTATGAGTCTTCTCAATTACTGGGATGGATCTGCCACCAGGAGCCTGTATTTGCTGTTCTTGGTGGTTTTCATTGTCAATGACGGGGTGGCCATTTGAGCTTTCTCCAGATAAGAGGAGTGAGTAAACAGCACCCCAAATAGCGTGCAGGGGCATGCAAGCATCACACCAGGAGAGAGAGCCCACGCATACCTCATGGCAGAGGAAGTGAGCACCCATGCTAAAGCAGATGTTGAGATCTTGCAGCAGATAACCTGTGCCTGGAAGCCACCATTGACCTCTCTATGGAAAGGAGACTCTTACTCTTTTTTCCCCAGTGTTTTGGTGAAGTGTCTGAAGTTTGACAGCAGCAAAACTAATAACCTTCCTGTACTAACTGCAGTGTAATTGCAACCAGTCCTGTCCCCTTGGAATGAGGAATCTGGTTTTCAAAGGACGCCCAGCTTAGAAAGGCTTCAAATGGGATCCGATTAGCACATTAAAAACATATGTTCATATGGCAGTCAACTCTGTATCATCTGATACAATCTCCTTCCTCTTCTTCTTGTACACTGTGTTCTTCCAGCTGAGGCACCCCGCTGTAGCCATGTCTTCACTGGATTAGGAATCTTGGCATTTTCAGCAGTTTCACATGTTGTGGACAGTTTATCATTTAAGGATTTTCATACAAATTTTACATTTTGAGTAGCTGAGTTTCTTTTATCAGGAATACACCTGGTGCTCACAGTAACTGGACTTTGTGTAGCGGAGGGCCTGGGTTCATGGTGTTTTCTATGAGTTGTAGTGCACTGGATTAACCCTTCCCACCTCTAACAGAAGGAAGAGGAGCCCTATCACCTGAAGACTGTTGCAAGATTGTTCCCCACAGAGACCCTTTTTAAGTTTCCCAGGTGACAGAGCTCCCCACTTGGAGACAATTCCACGTCCTGATACTTATCAGCATTAGATAAGTCTCAGGATGTGGAATTCATAGTCCACTTATGTTTAAAGTCTCCTTACCTTCCTGCCCCTCCCCCTCAACTCTTAATCCTCCTGCCACTTCCGCCCTGACTCAACAGCACAGCTCCACACACCCCACAGTCACTCCTTTTCCAAAGGTCTCATCTGACAAGTATGCTGCTGCCCTCCAAGCCTCTTGCATGCTTTATCACACCAGAACCGCACTGATTGCCTCCACATTATCGATTCCCCAGAGAAGCTTTCATGGCAGACCCAAAAGAAAGGCTGAACATCCGTCACTCTGGAAGTGTAGGCCAGAGACTAGTGAGGGTGGCTAATAGCAGCAGGATTCACACTGGGCAAGCATCCCATCTCACTTCATCACTGCTGGAAACCTTTCTTCCTCTAGCATCTCCCCACCTTCCTCTCTCACTTAGGGAAAATAGTTCCCTCATGTTCTTTTTCCTAGGAACAAGTCAGTTTCTTAAGGGTTAACACTATAATACTTTCCTGTTAACAAGTCACAGGGCCTGATTCTGATATCACTGACACCCCTGGGAATCAGGAGTAGGTGCACGGTACTTAATGGAGTTAAAATGATGTAAGTGAACTCCAAATCAAGACCTGTCTCTCTCCAGTGACATTCAAGACCGGATGCCGAGGAGAACAGGGAATGGTAATAACTCGCCATTCTCTCATTTTCTAGATCAGCAAAGTGGACCAGTTGACCTCAGCTTGTGTCACAGCAGAGCCATCCAAATTAATTTCATGTAGAGTGCCTGGCCTCAGCAGTTGGGTGCTAATCTCTTGTGTGACATTTGCAACATTGCAGACACTTTAGTGCTCAGTCACACACCAGAGCTAAGCCCTAATTCATGAAGATAAGGCAAGGGAGACAGGCTACCACCAAAGTCTTAGGCTGATGATAAAGAGGAGCAGATGCCAGAAAGGTCAGGTGC
This sequence comes from Chelonoidis abingdonii, assembly GCF_003597395.2. Taxonomy (NCBI): domain Eukaryota; kingdom Metazoa; phylum Chordata; order Testudines; family Testudinidae; genus Chelonoidis; species Chelonoidis abingdonii. Next base: position 155,775,069 of record NC_133769.1, on the reverse strand, counting down.
TCTAGACTAGATATTTAATAGAGGTGAATATGGAGGACACCAAAAGTCTGAGAATTTAGTTTAAATGACAAATCTGTATTAAAATGCCCAAATTCTACTGTATAGAAGAACATTTTGTTTCTGTCCAGCACCTTCTGGTATCTGCTGCATCTGAAAGTATCCAGTTAGATCCTGGCAATAGAGGGACTGCAGAGAGAAGTGAAATAGCGGTTCTATATTGAGCAATTGCCATGCAGCAAAAGGCCTTCAAATTGCTTTGAATAAGAAACACCATATAGTCCAGGACACTGTTTCTGAACAGTGACAGGAGAACTTGATCAAGACACAGGTAGAGAAGAGCCCTGCTCCCCTAACAACCTCCCTAATCAAGGTGTCATGACTGGAATATAGGCCACATCTGGGAGTGGAAATTAAAAACAATCTTCTGATCCAAGCATGAGAAGTGTCATACAGTATGCTGTATGGATCTGCTAGAATGGCCCTCTTACCTAGATATGGCCTTCCAGTGAAATAACAGTGATAGCCAAAGGCTCCTAAGCAAAGTAAACAGTCATGGGATAAGAGGGAAGCTTCCTCTCATGGATCAGTAAGTGGTTAAAAGATAGGGAAAAAGAAGGTGGGAATAAAGGTCACTTTCCACAATGGAGAGTAATTAAGAGTGGGGTCCCCAAGGATCTGTATTGGGACCAGTGCTATTCAACATAAACAAATGATCTAGAAAAGGTAAACAGTGAGGTGGCAAAGTTTGCAGATAATACAAAATGACTCAAGATTGCAATCAGCTTTGGACTTAACTAAGCCCTGGTCTAAACTGTGGGCAAGGAAGGAGGGGGGAGAAGAGAGGGCCGGGTTGGGCCGATCTAAGTTACACAACTTTGCTACGTGAATAACGTAGCTGAAGTCAACATATTTAGATCGACTTATCGTGGTATCTTCACCGCGGTGAGTCGACCGAGTTGACTGCTGCCGCTCCCTGTCGACTCTGCTTGCACCTCTCGCAGAGCTGGAGTACAGGAGTCGACGGGAGAGCGCTCGGGGGTCGATTTATCGCATCTAGACTAGATGCGATTAAAAAAAAAAAAAAAAAAATCGATCGCTACCCGTCAATCCGGAGGGTAGTGAAGACATATCTGAAGAGTTGCAAAGGGCTCTCACAAAACTGGGTGACTGGGCAACAAAATGGCAGATTAAATTCAATCTTGGTAAGTGCAAAGTAACATACATTGAAAAACATGCTTACAAAAGCAATGGATTCTAAATTAGCTATTACCACTCAAAGAGGAGATCTTGGATAGTTCACTGTGGCTAGTTCTCAGAAAACATCTGCTCAGAGTGCAGCGGCAGTCAAAAAAGTTAACAGAATGTTAGGAACCATTAAGAAAGGGATAGATACAAAAAAAATCTCATAATGCCACTACATAAATCCATGGTATGCCCACATCTTGAATCCTGTGTGCAGTTCTAGTTTTCCCATCTTAAAAAAGATATATTAGAACTGGAAAAGGTACAGAGAAGGGTAACAAAAAATGATTAGTGGTAGAAAACAGCTTCCATATGAGGAGAGATTAAAAAGACTGGGACTCCAGCTTAGAAAATAGACAACTATGGAGGGATATGAGAGAGGTCTATAAAATCACAAATGGTGTGGAAAAGTGAATAGGGGAAATGCCGTCTACCCCTTCACATAACACAAGAACCAGGGGTCACCCAATGAAATTAATAGGTGGCAGCTTTAAAATCAACATAAGGATTCACACAACACAGTCAACCTGTGGAACTCATTGACAGGTGATGTTGAGAAGGCCAAAAGTATACTTGGGTTAAAAAAGAACTAGGTAAGTTCATGGCAGATACGTCCATCAATAGCTATTAGCCAAGATGGTCAGGGACTCAACCCCATGCTTAGTGACTCTAAACTAGATTGCCAGAAGCTGGGACTAGATAACAGGGTGTGGCTCACTCCATAATTGCCCTGTTCTGTTCATTCTGCCTGAAGCATCTGATACTGGCCACTGTCAGGATATTGAGCTAGATGAACCATTGGTCTGACCCATTATGACCATTCTTATATATTAGGAGTTTCCTTCTGAGAACAGAGCACTGAGTTCTTAAGATATAATAATCAAGGAAATCGTATCTACCCAGTTAGGATGGGAAATCTCAACGGGTAAATAAATGTATAGACAATGGATGATAAACATTTATGAGCAGATCACCATGTACTCTGCGATTTTGTGACTGCAGAATTCACTCCTTGCTACAGAATTGTGCTCCAAAATCTGAGGTTTCATTTAAAATAATTCAGTTTGCAGCACTTGTTTGTGATAAAAGCCTTACAGATACGCTTCAGGTGTAACTGCCACAATGCTGTCTCCTAAGGGCTTGTCTACATAGGGAAAATTATACTGCTAGAGTTATATAGGGAGCTATACCAGTATAATTATAGGGGTGTAATTATGCTAGTAAATTTCCCCATGTAGCCATGCCATGCATCTGCAGAAGGCATGAAGCAAGAAGTTAATGAAGTATGAATTGTCTCATTGACTTCAATAGGGCATTGACTCCAAAACTACTTCATTGCTGATAATTTGAAGCAGAAACGTCCAACTAATATGCTTATCCTATAATCCTCAACTGCCTCCCCCACCTTCCTAAGTGTCAAAAATTATCTGCCCCCTGCCCAGTTTACCCTAGCTCCCACTCCAGTCCCAGACAGCATCTACAATTAAGGTATTTCTTTAGTACAAAAGTGTGCATGCATTGAAAATTTAAAGCTTGAGGGAAGTGTAAAAGTAGATTTAATATCAAACAACACTCTGACTACTTTACTGATTGGATTATTCATTAGCATGTTTAATTCAATAAAATAAATCTCCATTTTAAAAGAAGTATCTGAAAATGCCACAATATTTAAGCTGCCATGGTAGAGAGCAGTGTTCGTGCTGTGCAATTTAGATCTCGCTTGACCTGGAGTACACAAGGTTGTAGGACTCGATTTTTTTTTTTTAAATGAAGTATTTCAAGGGACAAATTCACAAAGAGGTGCATATTACCAAGATCTCCCTTCTGGTTAGCAAATGCTGTGGGGGCATATTTGAGTTCGGTGGAGCCAGGTCATTTTTTTAGATTATCGAACTAGAATTGTATAGAAATATGCAGATAGAGCCTTCAGAACAGTACTCAGGACTGCATGACTCCAAGCAGAAGTTGGTCCAATAAAACATGTTACCTCACCCACCTTGCCTTTCCGAGCCATCTGTGAGCCAAGAGGATTGGAAAAGTTTTTAAGTTGCTGAAGCAGAAAAAAGTTGTTTTCACAACGCTATGTGAATGAATTAACTTAAATCTGCCTATTAAGCAGAGATGAGTTACAGCCCTCCTGATAGAGATATGGGTGTGAAAAACAGCAGATGGTTAACTGGGGTGGAAAAATACACAAATTATTAGAGACACTGAAAATTCACTGTTGGTTATAAACAGCTGCTGTGTGAGGGCAGCTGTAAAACAGCTTGGGCTAAGAATGGGGTGCATACAGGCAATAGTGGCTGTGGTGTATCAAGAGTACTGCGGATTTTCACAATTATTGAAAGGCGAATAAAAAAAAGCATAGCTCAGTGGGCTGTAACGGAATGGTATCTCAGGAAGCAAGACATTTCTTAACTCCCAGAGTTTTGTTGCACTAGAATTTCTGGATTTTAGCAGTTTTGCCACAGGAAAAACAGAGGCCCTGAGGCACACTCAGTATTACTGAAATACCAATCAGAAATTGCATATTAAGTGCTGTCAACAATCCCCAGTTAATGAACATCTTCATCAGTGACTGACACGTATTGAAATGCTGAGGACAATATAAACACAGCTTATGAGCCAAAGGGACACAGCAAGGGAAAAGACTCAATGCAGCATCAACAGCATGCTGTTTCACTGAGCCCCAGCAGTATACTTACACCTCTACAATTGGAAGGCAAGCAGGGGTGAAAGTGAGCTGGTACGGGCTGGTATGAAGCTGGTACCAGCCCGTACGCAGCCCATGTTAAAGCTTTAACATCCCTGCCCCTTTTGCCTCCCTCTTGGCAGCCCTGCCAGTAGGGTCCATACCAGCAGGGCCGCCAATGGGAGGAGGGGAAAGGGCAGCAACATTAAAGCGCTGCCATGGCAGCGCTTTAAGGAAGGTTCTTTGCCGTGGCAGTGCTTTAAAGTTGCTGCCCCTTCCCTCACCCCATCGGCAGCCCTGCCAGTAAGGACCCTACCAGCAGGGCCGCTGACAGGGGAGGCAAAAGGGCAGCTGCCCCGGGGACCGGCAATTTAAAAGGGCCCGGAGCTCCCGGCTGCTGACAGAGCCCCAGGCCCTTTTAAATTGCTGCCGGAGTCCTGGGCGGCAGAAGCCAAGCAGCACCGATGAGCTGGCTGGGGGAGGCTGACCCCTCCAGCCATGCCCCTTCTGCCCAAGGCCATGTCCCCTTTACCCAAGGCCCTGCCCCTTCAGGAGGCCAGATCCAGCCCCCATACCGGTAAGAATTTATTATTACTTTCACCCCTGAAGGTAAGGCAAAGTCCTTGCATCAAGAGGAGACCTGGGGACTCCTAATTCTGATCTTGACTTTGCTGTGTCAGCCTAAATGATTTCACATCTTGCAGCAGATTCTCATTTGCTAATCAGGGATAACAGTATTTACCTACCTCAATGGGCACATGCATGTATGAGAAGTAAGTACTTAGGCCCAGAGCCCCAAAGATACTTAGGTGCATAAACCCCACATTTAGGCATTTAAGTCACCAGTTTAGGCACCCAAAGTCCCAGTTTTGGCTTCACTGTGATCCACAAAACTCCTGCCAAATACTGTAGGTGCCTAAGTAAGTTCCACAAATGCCTAAGGTCATGTCTACATTAAAGGGACTAGAGTGGCATAGCTATAGCACCACAGCTATACTAGCATAACCTCATCGTATAAACAACAATGGAAGGGTTTTTCTGTTGCCCCAAGAAGCCCTCTTCCCTCGACCTAGCTGCATCTACAATGGGGGCTAGGTTAGCTGTGGCGCTTTGGGTTATGCCATGTTGACCTACATTTTAAGTATAGATCAGGCTTAAGTTTTTGCCTTTGGGCATGTACACTGCTGCCTCAGATTCATAGATTCTAATGCCAGAAGGGACCATCGTGATCATCTACTCTGACCACCACATTGAGGCCACAGAACCTCACCCAGCACTCCTGCAATAGACCCATAACCTCTGGCTGAATTACTGAAGCCAAATTATGATCTAAAGACTTCAAGTTACACAGAATTCACCATTTACACTAGTTTAAACCTGCAAGTGACCTGCAGAGGAGGGCAAAAGAGACAGGTGTCTGGTCACCTATCTCCCGCCTAAGCCCCAGAACAATTCACAAACCAGGGGAAGACAGGAGTTCAGCCATCTGAGTCGCAGGTGGGGCCTGATCTGGTAGGTGTACTCAAAGGCTGCCCACTGGATTGGGTCCCATTCAAAATCTGGTGGTGGCATTAGCAGAAGCCCATCTTGTAACTTTTAGTTCAGTGGGTAGAAGCTTCACATGGGATATGGGAGACCCAGGTTCAATTCCTGCCTCTGCTAGAGGAGAAGGGAGACCCCTGTTCAAATCCTCCCTCTCAGGTTCATGCTCTAACCACTAAGTCAGAGGTCCCCAACACAGTGCCGGGGCGTCTAAGTGTGCTCGTGTACTGTCCGGCAGATGAGCATCCGCCGAAATGCTGCCAACAAGCCGTGTCATCCAGAGGTGTCACTGCCGAAATGCCGCTGATTTTCAGTGGTATTTTGGCAGTGACGCCTCTGGATGATGCAGCTTGTTGGTGGCATTTCAACAGTGATGCCTATTGACATTGCTGCTTGTCGGCAGAATTTCGGCTGACGCTCGTACGCCGCCACGGTTCTCCATGGCTCATTGTCTCGCAGCCGCCAGACAAAAAAGGTTGGGGACCACTGCACTAAGCTATGGGATATTCCAGTGTAGTGCTCCCTCAGTCTCTCCTATTGACTCTGCTCCACAGTGGATAAATAATTCAATAACCACCATTGGACTAGAAGTTATAAAAGGGGGGCACCACCACCACCACTTCTATCTCCTCCTCTGGCTGATTTGTGTGAAGTGAGGAAGGCATCTAACTCATCCCCACAAGAAATGAATTAGGTGCCTAAGCTGCCTGACAGCAAGCAGCAGGTTCCGTTCATGGATTGTTAAGCAGAGACAAGTGCCTCCCTGAAGCCTGGACTTAGGTGCCAGTTTCCAAGAGGGGATGGAACTTAGCACACAGCCCTGTTGTCAGCATCTCCCATTGGCTAATTTATGTAGCACCCTGCCCAGCTTGCTGGCTTCTGTAGATCACGTTGTGATATGTCTATCTCTTCCCATTCATTGTACTGAAGCATAGGCACCTAACTCAGACTTTATGGACTGTAGGGTTGTTCCTGTCAGTTTCTAGGAACCTAAAAGCTAGGTTCCACAATGCTCAGCATTGCGATGCTTAAGTCCCTTTGTGGAACCAGGCCTTAATGTTTGTAAAGCACCATCTAAGTGCTATATATTATTACAGAGATCATTCTGATTCCAAGCAAGGCATGAATGTTCCCAAGTAGGTACCACTATAAAAATCCTATTTTTCACATATTGCTACATATGCGAAATATCCATCTCACAGACTAAAAGTTTTCTGTGTCGGGTGGTGAATTTTGGGGGGACAGAGGGAAGAGCAGCCTAAGATCCGCCCCCCCCAACACACACACACTCTGGAAGTCCATCTCTGAGGCACAAGTAGAAGGTATCACTGGAGGAACTTGAAGGCTGTGATCCTAGTTTGCAGAAGTGACAAACTGAACATTGTAAAGTAAATCGTGATGTGCAGCAACACAGACTAAAGGGTCCAAAAGAGACAAGTCAAAATTGATCATAACTACCACAGCCCTAGCTACTTCATCTATCATCTCTAACAATAAGGGTGACTGCAGTCTACCTCTTGCATTAGCTCAGTGACAGTTTCATGTCTAAACAATGTGCAGAGGAATTTTAGAATGCAGTATAAATTGCTAACCTTCTCATACATTTCACCAGATGATCAAAGTCCCCCACAATTCCTGTGTTGTCTTGAAAGGACAGAGGGTCCAAAAACACAGAAAGAGGAATTTGTTTTTAGTATACAAAATGGTTTTTGCCTGGGAACAGTTACAATTAGGTTTCTTTTCTCTATTCACTGGTGCAAGGAAGCTACTTAAAAGGGAATAGAGAACCCCACAGTCTCCCAAAACAAACTTTTGTGCACAAAGTATGTCCGACAGGGACTCTGTCATGGTGTGCAGTGACTGGAAGTTGCCATCACAGATGTATTTAAAGAGATAGCATCTCCCCCCACTTTTGTAAGTGTTTCATGGATTGTGTGCGCTATGCTGGACCTCCAATCTTACACTCCTGGGAAGTCAACGTTTAAAGCTTTACTTGCCAGAGCTTTTAGAGCTAGTTGATCGTGTAACAGGGACACTATGAGAGGGAGAGTAGAGTCTTTTCCCAGAGCCTATTTTCAAGAAAACAGAAGTTGCATCACTGAATCTTTTAATACCTACAAGAGTAATTAGAGTGCTGGCTGCAGTGTCAAGCAGATGGCATTCATTTACAACATTTATCCATCTGTCTGTCTGAAAGACGAGAGACCACAAATACCTAGAATTACAGGAGAGATGCAGACATATTTTTCAATTTTATTCTTAATGGGAGAGCAATGGCATCACATCTTCCAGGGAAAACAGACAAGGACTATAGCATTTATGGTATTAAACACTGCCACAGAGTTCGTTTGGCGCAGTGCTTTCCTCACTCCATGGTTGCGATATTCCTGATTCCAGTTACTTTTGCAGGTCATCACTAGAACAATCAGCACTAACAGAAGGCGAAAATAATTGGAACTGAAGCATAGACCATAAGATGAAATACAGTGTCAGGCTGGTACTTTATATCATTCATAAAACAAGGTATTATAAATGGAGCTGGAACCAGGCAATATTAAGTAAAAACATGATTAAAGTATCTCTGATCGTTTTCTGGGAGAGCAAAAAAGTCAATTCAGGCATAAAACTCAGTACCTTCCAAAAGAAGAAGAAAATAAAATCCACCAAGTGATCCTGAAATCAACTTTTCCTTTGGATAAACAGATCTGAAATAGTAGTACAGTTCACAGTGGCATAAAGTTCTCCAATTGCTTGTGTGCTTGAAAATATCTTATCAGTAAAAAAATACCAGAGAGTTGGGGGGCAAAACCCTCTCTCTGAATTCTGTACATGGACAAATGCACATGGGATTGGCATGCATCAGGTCATCGGATCCATGGGAAACCAGCAGTATTGCAGGGCTGTAGATCACAGGTCAGGGGACGAGGGATAAGAAGAACAGTAAGGCCCATTTTCCTGTGATAAAGGAATGAGAAGTTAATTAAATGTGTCTCCAACTCTCAAGTGCATGCAACTGATGGATGAAAAGGAGGCATAATTAAACATTCTTGACCACCTCTCTCATATCCAAGTACAGTAGCATCCAAACTTCACCCCGCTGAGAATGACATTGGCAACTTGCTGGGAGCCTGAAAACTGCTTGCTCCTGATTTGAACACAGCAGATCACAGCTGCTTTAGCCTAAAACCAAAGCCATGGCCTGTTGAGACTGAAAATGCCAGTGTATAATGTGGCCAGTAAGGTCAGCTCAAGATGGTACACTGCTGCAGACACATGCAGTGGCTGTTCCTCTGTATTTGAAGTGAGGGCAAATTTGGATCAGAATGATGCTCAGTCACATTTGTCCTGCACTTTGGGGGAGAAATCCAGGAGGAAGAAAGGACTAAGACAGCCAAGAGCTGTTCCTCCTCTCCCCTCCCTTTCCCTAATGTGTGTATGGCAGGGGTGGGCAAACTTTTTGGCCCGAGGGCCACTTCAGGGAATAGAAGTTGTATGGTGGGCCATGAATGCTCACAACATTGGGGTTGGGGTGCGGGCTCTGGGGTGGGCGACGGTTCTCTGGACTAGGACTGAGGGGTTTGGAGAGCGGGAGGGGGATCAGGGCTGGGGAGAAGCTCCAGGGGTGCAGGATCTGAGCAATGCTTATCTCAAGCGGCTCCTGCAAGCAGTGGCATGTCCCTGCTCCGGCACCTATGCGGAGGTGCGGACAGGCAGCTCTGCACACTGCTCCATCTGCAGCCACCACCCCTGCAGCTCCCATTGGGGTGCATAGGAGCTGGAGAGGGGCCGAGCTGTGTGGTCTGGCCCCCGACCCAGTGCCCGGCCGGAGCGGGGCCGAGCAGTGTGGTGTGGCTTGTGGACCGGCTTAAAACAGGTCGCAGGCCAGATCCAATCCACGGGCTGTAGTTTGCCCACCCTGGTGTATGTGTTAATTTGGGGCTGGGAAAAGGAAACAAAGTTTGAAGGCCATGAAACAATACAAGACACAAAGCAGCTCCAACAGCATGGGATGGCAGACAGCAACAATCCTCTGTGCGTCAGGTTTTAGAATGTTACAGATAACTGTTAATAGCACCATATAACTACTCGATAAACCATGGAAAACTGAAAGCTTAGTGAGGCTGTCAGGAGAGAAGCAAGATGAGGGAGAGAAGCAAGCAGAGAGAATAAGAGGTGAATACTTCTAAGATCTGCATCTGTAGGGCACCCAGGATTCAAGAAGAGAGACAGACGAGCCATGCTTCTGCATTCAAGTTAATGGACACAATCTGCTTCATCAAAGACACTGCTCTTCCCCAAGAAAAGCAGACCATAATGACCCTAATCTTCATTATGGAGGTGTGGGCCCATGAGGACTACAGGTCCGCAATTGAGGCTGCTCAGATCAGTGTGGAGTATTGCATGCTGCATCTCCATCTAGGTTACTGATTATGTTGGCTACAATTGTCTTCATTTAATAAAAACTTGGTGTGGTCCTTGGCTAGGCGAAGAGTGGTGTCCCTAATTTACATACAAAAATATAAGAGAAGCCTCTACTGGAATTAAGGGCTGTTTCTGGGCCAAACCCTCTCCTCAGAGATTGACGTAGAAAAGACTAATATGGGACAACGACTGTTTCTATGAAGTTCAAAAAGAGCTGTTAGTCTCCCCAGCAAACCATCTAGACTTCCTTTTAAGAGGGTGAAGATGACTTGTTCCAGTCTGCTTCACAATGCAGTAAGATATTCAACAACTGCACTTGAGAGCACAAACAGATGCTTATCACCTGAAGCCACTTACCCTGGCATCATATTCAAGGACAAAAGGGGGGAAGTCAATCTGTTCTGGGGGTATGGCTGTGAACAATTGCTGAAGGTTTTCCACATAGTGGATTTTGTCCTTTAGCCCTGAGATGGTAAAGGTTGTGAAAAACCACGTTGAGACCTAAACACAGAAAGAAAAAAAAAGAGAATTAAACTGATGCCAATTTCTGAGACTTCAAGTTCAACATATTATTCTGTACTCATATAAATCAAGCAAGCTTCAGCATTGTAACTGCGAGCACACAACAAGAATACTCCATCTCAATTGCTAGTCTAGCAAGCTGTTACTTGCACTACAGAGTAGTGCTTCAAACTCCAGACTGACCGTTTTCTTAATTTTACACCCCGGTATTGCTGCACGGAATTGGTGTCTATTTACTCCTTCCCATTCTGCTATTTCCAAAACTCTGCACTTTCAGATTACTCAGATCAATCTCTTTCCTTGCCTTGGTTTTAATGCCTGTTAGCACTAGTTTTCCTACAGCAATTTAGAAAAAAGTGACACCTTCAGTTGTCCCACTGATAGATACATCCTCTCTGTTCTGGGTATTTGTTTCCCTCTTTCCTATACACTACATCTGCTCAGATGGCATCAGACCCAACTCACATCTGCTGCCCAAAACCTGCAAGTCTTAATTTTAGGCCTTAACCTTGACTCTCCTTCAGATCTTTTTGTAACAGGACACAATGTAGAGGAGTTACCTCAGCTTTGTCCTCCCCATGTAAATCAGATAAGGAATTACCAGCCAGGTGTTGTTTTGTTAATGCCTATTAGTGTGGGCAACTGGTTTACATATATTGAAATGATTTCTGGGAAGGGAAGAGAAGAGGATGATCTCAAACCACATTTTTAGAGCACAACGTAAAACTGGCTTCAACCAATCTTCCCACTTGGGCACCAAAGCACATCCTATTCTTCCAACACACATAGTAAGTCCAGTCCCTGTTGACTGGAGGAGACAGATCTGTGTGTATGTACACTACTGAATATGGTAATTTGTTAGTGGTAAAAAATTCCCCATGTCTCAAACTTTTAGTCCAGCGGCTATTTCGTCCCTCACCTTGCAATATGTCAGCCATTCTACTTGCTCAGCTATGGATTGAATATAAAGCATAATTCCCTCTGGACTACAAAACCCACACAGTAACTATGGCCACGTCTACACTACGGGATATCATCGAATTAGCTAAAATTGGTTTTATAAAACTGATATTATAAATTCGATTTCATGCGGCCACACTAGGCACAGTAATTCGGCGTTGTGCGTCCATGGTCCGAGGCTAACGTCGATTTCTGAAGTCTTGAAGCGTTGCATTGGTGGGTAGCTCTCCGTAGCTATCCCATAGTTTCCCGCAGTCTCCCCTGCCCTTGGCAATTCCTAAGGTATTGCATCATTATTGTCCGTCGGTAGTTCTGGTAAATTGTCGTCTATGTCATTCCTTCCTCTGGGAAAACATCAGCTGACAATCCTTTCGCGCCAGTTTATTTCCTGGATTGCCCTGGCAGAACGCAATAGCACGGAACCATCTGGAGCGGCCGTTCAGACTTTTTTTTTTTTCCCGACACCGTATGTGTGATTGGATGCTCGGACAGAGAGAGCGATACTTTCCATGCGCTACAAAGCAGCATTCACTTTGCTTTTGCAATGATAGCAGTAGATCGTGACCGGTCGTCTGTACCCGTCTATGGCCGGAGAAAACTCTGGCAATGAGATGGCGGTTATCTCTCCTCCTCTGTTAAGCTGTCCGCTGCTGATCATTTGAATGCCCTGGCTGAATAATCTGTCCAAGTGGGCGCAACACAAAAGCTAAATTGGGATTGCTCACTTTGACTGAATCAATCCCGATCCGCTTATGGGTTCTTAAAAATGAGAGTCAGTCTGCCCTTAGAATATAGGGGCAAGTGTTTAAGAGGCACCTCAGTGTATTCAGAGCACAGCTGCTCCATGCTATCGAGGTGATTCACAGAGAAGGGTATGCCCCTGCAAACTAACCCACCCGTTCGCTTCCCTCTCACCAACCTCCTGGGATACCCATGGCAGTGTCCGCCCATGTGGTGCATGAATAATAAAGAAATGCAGGAATAAGAAACCACTTATTCGAGTGTTTTAGTGACAAAAATGAGGGGGAAGGCAGCCTCAGCGCGATATAGTCCACAGGACATAAGCGGTGTGGGGGAGAGGAGCCCAGCATGCTGGCTGCATAATGACAGTCCAGAGTACAGAATTCTTTTTCTTTACACAGGCAAAGGGAGGGGGATGAAGCCCCCCGTTGCTATGGAGAAGCTGGTTATTAGTCCGTTCTGTCCTCATTACTGGGATGTAATTACCAGCATATCAGTTGGGAGCCCATCCGATGTCAACATGTTGAGATTTCATGGGAGACGTTTACTAGTCCTATTAGCATGTCTACCACCGGGGAGGGTGGAGAGGGAGGAGGAGCGGATACTGACTTCACTGCGCAGCATTGCGTCTA
>NC_133769.1:155756917-155762291 GCF_003597395.2 Chelonoidis abingdonii | reverse complement strand
AAATACAAGCACATGCACGGCGAAAAAATTGAAACGAGCCTTGAGTGTTGACATAAAAGGAGGGAGGCGTTCCTCCGCGCGTTTTGGTGGGGAGTCGCTACGTCCAGGCAGTGAATTAAGCTGATGGTTTTTTGGCCCATTTTTAGGGGTTAGGATCGGTAAGGCTTTATTGAGTGAGGGGGAGAGGAGCCCAGCCATGCTGCTGCACTATGACAGTCCAGGAGTACAAGAATTCTTATTTCTTTACACAGCAGGAGGGGGATGAAGCCCCCAGTTGCTATGGAGAAGCTGTTATTAGTCCGTTCTGTCCTCATTACTGGAGTATAGTAACAGCAGATTTGAGCCCATCCGATGTCAACATGTTAGATTTATGGGAGACGTTACTAGTCCTAATTAGCTATGTCTACCACCGGGGAGGTGGAGAGGGATGAGGAGCGGTACTGCATTCACTGCTGCAGCTCATTGCCTGTCTACCACAGCATCGAGTAATTATAGTTGGGTGACATTGAAGTAGTCAAGAAATGATTTCTATTCCCTTTCTTTCACGTCCGCTCTGTTTGGTGGGCATAGGTATATAAACTGAGTAGTCGTGATTCCTGAACCACGCCAGCACCGCGTTTGAACTTACAGAACACTTGCGAGCTCAGCCAAGATATGCAACTGATACTTGTTTCATCGGAGTACTGCTGTTGGACTGTGGTGGATAGCTGTAGTGCCTCAGTACCCCTTCCATCCGCATGAGGTGGGTCGTCCTTTTTGGAGTGGTCTCTGGCTTCCGTTACGGCGTCCACGCGAGCGCTTGTTATCTGGGAGATTTTTTTTCAAAGCGCGCTTTTGGCACTTTTCAGTGGTGTTCTGTTACGGAGCTCTGATACAACACAGATTGTCTTCCCCATTACAGCGATTCAGATCTAGTATCTCCCGTACACGGTCCTATGCTGGTAGCTCTATTTGTTTTTGTAAGTAGCTGCATCGGCCACCCGTTGTTGGCTGTTTCGAGAGCTCCATGTTGGGCAAACAGGAAATGTAATTCAAAAGTTCGCGGGGCTTTTCCTGTTTACCTGCCCGCTGCATCCGAGTTCAGATTGCTGTCCAGAGCGGTCAGTGGTGCACTGTGGGATACCGCCCGGAGGCCAATAACGTCGATTTCTGTCCACACTAACCGTAATCTGATATGTTAACATTGAATTTAGCGCTACTCCTCTTGTCGGGGAGGAGTACAGAAATCGATTTAAAGAGCCCTTTATATCGATATAAAGGGCACTGTAGTGTGGACGGGTACAGCGTTAAATCGGTCTATCTTTAGAATATATATAAGTCAGGGTTACCAATGGGGCAAATGCAGTTTTGTTATCTGCAGTTAGCAGGGGAAATGATGTGAAGGCACACTGAATAGAACAAATTCGGGAGCAACTGAAAGCTTTGCATTTAGATAGCAACTTCTAAGGAGAGTTGGAAGGTGTTAATGCAAACAAACTTATTGTAGGTCCTGGCTGTTTTCAGATGTGTTGGGGGTGTGTGTGGGGAGGAGGAGATGAGGGGGAGGAGAAAGAAAAGCCTGAAAATGGTTTTCCTTTCAAATTGTTTGTTGAACTATAGCACAGTTTCCTTTTCATTTACTGCACTGGCATGTCAACAGAAACATATAGGTGCTGGCACGAGAGAGTTCGTATATTGCTGCTGCAATTTACGGAATGGAAAAATTCTGACAGAACGGTGGATTAAAAATAAAGACATATTTTGTATGTAAAGGTCAGTCCCAAACAGATCATCTTTAGTTTAAGCTCAACATTTGAGCTGAAGGAAGCAAACAGTGTCCTTGAAAAGTACAGTGTCCCCATCCTTAAACAGTACAACCAGATTGGGAGGTTGAGTGTGCGTGCGATGTAGCGGGAGGGAGAAGCAATTGGAATGAGCAGTGTTTTAAGACTGATATTTTATGACGTACCAAGGCTAGAATCAGAGGGTATACACTACTAGAAAGTGGAGCTGACCAGTTTTCCCACTGACGTTCAGATTTACCATTAGTTCTAATGGTGAGAGACCTCCGACCCTAAAACTGTCACTTGATTCTTCACTCTAGTCAAGTGTTTTTGTCACTGGTCTGAATATAGCAAATTTCAAATCTTGCACCATGGTAATTTTCACTCCCTGACAACAGGAGAGGATGGAGCATCGAAACAATGAACTTAAGTTCACCACAGACATTCAATATGCAGAAGCGTAATTGATTACATGTAATGCAATGGTAGCAATAAAATGTTATCCAGGAATACAGTATTTTTTTGGGGATAAATACAGGACTTCTCTCTCCAGTGTGGTCACCTTCTAGCAGAACAAGGAATGCTCACATCAGAGCAGGAATAAAGACAAGACAAGATTAGCTGCCTTTCTGTGTACAATGGCTTACTCAGCGTTAGCGACTCACACCTTGCTTCAATTACCCTCTGTTTTGGGGATCACTGCTGCGCTCTCACTTCTGCAGACAGTTTAGAGCAACATGTTCTATAGAAAGCCACTAGCTTTCGGATGCACATAATTTAAAACAGTTTCTCTTCTCATATAAAAAAAGAGAGAATGTTGGTTGGCAGCATAAACTATGTTCATGGCCCCTACAAAACAAGCACAGCTCTGGTCTGCCAAGAGCATGATAAAAATCTCTAGAGCCCAGCAGGCCCAGAAATAGTATACAGAAATACAACAGATGGAAGCCATCACGTATGCCAGGATTCAGTATAGCAATAACATGCATGATTTATGTTAACAGATTTAAGAACAGAAATACAATGCAGAGACGTGTAAGAGGAGGGCACTGGGGGATGGTGGAAAGCTTACAGGCAAAGAGCTCCTGTTCTTGCACTTGAGAAGTACAGGGTCCTACCTTAGGAACACTGAAAAGCAAAGCAGAGAGAAACATATACTTTTGAAGACCTCTAAGCAACTTAGATCTTACGGGACTCTCCTGACTCAGAGACTGCAAAGACATGGCAGCCCTGAAATGTTCATGTGAGTCAAGCAATCTCCTACTGGCCACTTCCTATTGTGTGTCTCATCTCACACGCCATAAGGAGATACATTCTCCTTAAATAGCCAGCAGCAGGCCCCATGAGCTCTCTCTTGTAAACAAAGGCTCTCCTTACAGGAGTAAAGTTGGGGAGGGATAAGGAGATTGGGTAGAAGACAATGGAGAGAAATAAAAACAGATTAGTCTGAAGCAACCACCCCAAGAGAAACATTTAAGTCAGAGACAAGAAGCCCAGAAGACAAGATTAAAGCCAGTGAAAGAGCAGTGTCATTTTAATGACACCTTCTGCTTGGAGGAATGGCATTTACAGGCTCCAGAGGGAACATTATCCAGCTATCTTCAGGTGCATGGCAGGTTGCCTGGATGAAGGGCCTG
This sequence comes from Chelonoidis abingdonii, assembly GCF_003597395.2. Lineage (NCBI taxonomy): Eukaryota > Metazoa > Chordata > Testudines > Testudinidae > Chelonoidis > Chelonoidis abingdonii. The sequence goes on along the minus strand of NC_133769.1, from coordinate 155,758,891 downwards.
AAGGCTGGGGTTTCTTAGAGGTCCAGCATAAGAAAAAGTAAAGGGAAAATTGGTAAAGCTATTGGCAATAAAATGATTAGCATTCCTTTAACATATATCCATGAGAACAGAATCTCCAGAATTCTTGGGACATCAGATTTGAAGCCTCCAAAAAATGCAGCCCTGGCTCTTCTCCATTGTTTTTTCCCTGATCTCCTTACCTTAGCCCAACTTTACTCCTGTAAGAAGTGGTGTCGGGCTGGTAATTCAATGGGAGGCATTTTCCCTCCAAGTCAGTACAGATTGAAAACCTCTGTACAACATTGTGGGAACAGTGCTACCGGAGGTATTGTCTTTTGCATGACCTGCAAAACTGAGGCTCTGATTATCATTAAAGATCCCACAACATTTTTTCCTTACAGCAATGTTTCTCAACCTTTTCTGGCTGGTGGCCCCTTATTCAAAGCAAAAATTGTCACTACTGTCTCATATTTACTACAGTACCAATGATAACAATAAGTCTATATAATAATATCAACTAACTCTTTATATGGCATTTTTCATCTGTAGATCTCAAAGCACTTCACAATTATTATTTATTATTACTGTGTGTGAGATTTTAGAGGTTGACTGAGAATAATTTTACCTTTATAGGTAAAGGAGTGAGATTCTCTCGTTTAGATTGTAACAAAAAACTTTCACTGCCTTGGAGCCCTGGATTGTCTTTTGTGCCTCCTCCCTTTGCGGATGTTGATTCAACTGGTGAGAAACCCTGCCTTAGAATACTACCTTGCTCAAATTCCATCTCTGTTTAATTCCATTTTACCTCCCTATATTTCCTCTGCAGTGTCACTTTTACACAGCATTTCCCACTTTTTGTCCTGAATTGTTGTGTGTCGCTGTATTCCATCCTGAACTGTTGTGTGTCGCTGGGTAGCTAAGTGATTTCTATTTGTACTTTAGTTTGGTGAGTCTGCAAAGCTCTATCAGATGGAAGGCATTTGGGAAATACAAGTTACTGGGTCTCAGTTTACGAGAGTACACATTTCTCTCTAAGAGTTAAATGAGTCTATGAGGCTGACTTGGTAAATCTTACTCTGGCTGATAGGCACCTAAAGTAGCACAACTGCATTGTGGAACTTGAAGCAAAGGAGGACACTTGGCTTTTTTCTCTGCATGCTAATCCCCAGTATGTTCTTCCTGCTTGTAGCTATTTCAGAACTCTGCTGCAGTCTCTGACAAGAAACCTAAAGACTTGGGCAGGCTTTTATTTACCTCACAAGCAAGATTTATGCCAGGCTATTTTTTTTTGTTCTGTACGTAAATTTTGATAGCTCTGAAAGGGAAAGAGGATTACAGGCCACCACAACATTCACTCCCTTGACGACAGTCTACCACACTATGCTACAAAGTCATGAGACTGCCTTGGCAACCTTCTCCTGGCGCTGGCCAAGAGGGCCAGCCATCTATCCAGGAGGAGGAAGCTGAACGGGAGGGGGCAGAGGGGTCTATTTCTGTTCCTTTATCCAATCATGCCTCCAAGCAGTTTTCCTCTGGGTGGTGTCCACTGAGTCCTTACATGCCTTTGAGGAGCAGAGGATGCTGTCTAGGACACACTATTTGGTGTCCCCCCTGGATTTTTGACCCCTTTCCTGATCCTGTTTTATCTTTTTCATTGTCCTCATAAATCACTAGTAGCCTGGACCAAATGGTTCCACTCCCTTAGATGAGGGGGTGGCGGCAGGTATCATAGCTCTCCTACTCAGAGCTGAACCTTAGAGTTCAGAAAATGAGAAGCTAGCATGAAACCCTCCAAGCTTAATTACCAGCTTGGATCTGATAGCGCTGCCACCAGACAGGAATTACAGTGCCTGCCTCACTCTGGTCTCCCCAAAACCTTCCCTGGGGGACCCCAAGACTCAGATGCCCTGAGTCTTACAACAAAGGGAAATAACCCACTTCCCTTCCTGCTCTTTACCTCCTCCCAGATTTTCC
>NC_133769.1:155567870-155756416 GCF_003597395.2 Chelonoidis abingdonii | reverse complement strand
TCCAGTTTCCTGATTGGTCCTCTGGTCAGGTGTTTGGTTCCCTTTGTTAACCCTTTACAGGTAAAAGAAACATTAACCCTTAGCTATCTGTTTATGACAGCAGGTCTACACCATGCTTCCTGGTACTACTAAGAATACATATCTTCCAACTTTTGCCTCATGGCAGAAGTCCTACAAACAGCCTCCTTTACTACACAACCCTGATTCATCTCTAGAGCAGGTCCACCCTGTGTAGTGATTGAGGCAGGCGGTCCTGTGGGAAAAATAGTATGTGATCATGTAATTAAACATGGCATAATGCATATGCACAGGAGGATTTCCTAACTTTTAAGTACTTGACTTAGCAACCTTAATAATGGTCTTTTAATAGTTTGTGTGCACGTAATTTTCTAGGTTTTTTTTAAAAAGCAATCTGAAAGAATTGAATTCCATCATGTGGAACCACACCTCACACTGACATGGTTCATCAGCAGGTTGCACCTTTTACATGCACTGCTCAGAGTTCTGCCACTTGACCTAATAGAGCAACTTGTAGCAATAGTAGGACCAGCACTAGAAGGGGAATGAGACGCTTTGCCCGGAGAGTTCATACATGACACCGAAATGGTGAGAGATCAGAGATCTTGCGTTCCATTACAGCAGGGGTCTCCAACGCGGTGCCCGCAGTCGCCATGGCGCCCACGGGGGCATCTAAATGCGCCCGTGTCCTGGCTGGCGGTTGAGCATCTGCTGAAATGCCGCCGAAATTTGGCGGCATTTCAGCAGATGCTCAGTCACCGCCATGGTCCTTCGTCTGGCGCTCACCAGACGAAAAGGTTGGGGACCACTGCATTACAGACTTGGGCAGGAAGTGTGTTGTAATATAATGGTTCTCAACCAGGGGTCTGTGGCCCCCTGGGAGGCTGTGAGCAGGTTTTGGGGTGGGGAGGGGGGTGTCTGCCAAGCATGGCCAGCGTTAGAGTCGCTAGTGCCCAGGGCAGAAAGGCAAAGCCCCGCTGTGGAGACTGCAGCCCAGAGCCCCGAGCCCCACCACCAAGGGCTAAAGCCAAAGCCTGAGCAATTTAGCTTTGCAGTGCTCCTTGTGGCATGGGACCCCGGGCAGCTGCCCTGCTTGCTACTCCCTAACGCCGGCCAGTTGCTGTGGCACAGCTGGGCCAGAGAATTTTTATACCATGTTGGCTGGGGCCTCAGAAAGAAAAGGTTGAGAACCCCTGCATGGTCACAGACCCCTCTGCCTCTTGACCTGAAGCATGACCCATTTTGCCCTATTCCCTCCAATTTATCTCAGTCCTGTTTCTTTGCCACCCCCTGGTTCTTCATCCCAGTCTTGTTTTCTTCACCTCAGGCTACTCATAGCAGTTCCAGTCTCCTTGCTCCCACAGATCTCAGTCTCACCCCTCTGGACTCTACATTTCAGTCTCAGTCTCACCAACCCCTTAACTCCTTGTCCTCAGTTTCCTTTGCCCCACCATTCCCAACTCCCTCACCCAAAAAGCACGTCATCCATTTTATCCCCACAACCCTGGCCTCCACTCAACCCACCCCACACTGTGGCTCCCAGCCCCAATCTACTGTCCCCAAACTCCTCAACCAATCTCAGCATCCCTCTCCATCACCCCTGATTCCTTGGCCTAGTCTCTTTGCCCAGCCAGTAACAGTTTTCCCTCTGCACCACACAGTCATCAGATCTGTCTCCCTTTTGAACTCACCTCCTTCCTCTGCCTCACTAGTTCTTAGTCTCAGTCTGTCTCCTTGCCCAGTCAGTCACTGCTTCTCTTCTCCTGCTTCTCTTCCAGGCTGCCAGTCCCTGTCTCCACCTCCCTGCGCTTAGGCCTCTTGTCCCTATCTACTCCAGGGCTGCCCAGAGAATTCAGGGGGCCTGGGGCAAAGCAGTTTTGGAGGCCCCTTCCATAAAAAAAAAGTTGCAAAACTATAGAATATTATATTCTCGTGGGGGCCCCTGCAGGGCCCAGGACCTGGGGCAAATTGCCTCATTTGCCCCCCCTCCCCCGGGCAGCCCTGATCTACTCCCACCAGTCCAGTTCTGGTTCCCCCTGCATTCGATTCAGGCAGCCTCTTCCTCCATGTGGCTTAGGCTCAGCAAGGCTCATTGAAAGCACAGGAAACAGAATTGTGGCTCTCTGTTCAGATGCCTGGAACCAGAATGGCATGCTGTAGCCCAGAGCTGCAACTGCAGGGAGCATGCCCAGTGTGGACAGACACTTTAGGGAATTTAGCTGCTTAAAATCTAACAAGCCTCTACTGAGCATATGAACTTCACTTTTTCAAAGGCCTATGTAGCCAAATTTTCACAGGGACAGCAAAGGCACATCCCTGCTCAATTTCAATCCCTGTTCCAAAGCATAAAGTTGCCCGAACTTTTAAAAGAAAAGGTAACTAGAAGTTTTAAATATGGGCAAAACAACGGATTTTTCAAACCTCATTTTCAAAATGAGGTTGAACCATTTTGGGAGAAATTAAAAAAACACCACCACCCAAACCAACCAACCAAACAAAAACCCCAACAAGTCATGAGGCAGACACGGGGCATGGAAAATTTAATCCCAAATGATTTCAGTTTGGCAAAGTTATAAGCAACTGGAAACAGGGGTTTTTAAAAGGGAAGTATCAGGCAACCTTAATAGGAGGCAGCACTATCAGCCTCACCTATCATAAAATGAGCAGATTAGTCAGCCAGTTTTATTTTTAATATAGATGTCAGGGACGCAGGAACAACAAGTCCAAATATGCAATGCTGCAACTTAATCTGACTGGAATGCTGATGGGATCAAGATGGGACATCTTGATACTGGGACATAGTCTGCTCTGAGCATATCTTCATATTAAAGACAGGACACCCGTAGGCCTCAGACTGACCATGTCCGCTATAAACCCTAAATCTAAATGTTCATACTGTTCTCATCAGCTGAATATTTGAGTGCTGTTTTAACTGCTGTAGGAAATGGCAACCTATTCAGGATTCATGAACTAAACAATTAATTAGCACAAACTATGGAATTAATCACCTACCACAGCCTTCTGGTCAGCAGGAATCGCCATTGGACCAATACGCTTTGTGTTACTCAAGTAAGGAAAAACAACACTACAAAACCTCAGAGACTTTAGAATGTTAACTAAGTGATGATCAGAAGGCTGACTATATATGCAATTTGTGGCACAGAAGGGAGGCTATTTCAAAAAGCTGTTCTTTGGGATGGACAACTACCCAAATGGATGAGGGAAGAGAAGGGCTGATGGCTACATTGGTATGGAATTAAGTTCATTCTAGTTCAGTACTTCACAAGTATAAAGAACTATATAAATGGTGGTGGTATTAATAAAATGAAATCAAGGAACCACCACAGTTGTTTGCCCAACTCATAACCTCAGAACAATCACTTACATTCCTCTACCACGTTTCAATTTACTGAAATTGCAGAGAGGCACCCAAGCAGAATAAAAAACATTTGCGATGGAATCTGGCCTGGGCCTTGGGGACCATACTCCTACTCTTACTCTTATTTTACATAAACTGACAAAGGCTCTCTAATGAAGATGGCAGGTCAGGCCCTTAGTCTGACATCTGATTCGAAAGTGCCAGCATGTAAGATGTTAGTTAGGGCCACTGCTGCCACTTTGGTGTCATCCAAGCATAATACCCTGATTACTGTTTTGATCCACAGTTGAGACAAAGGAAGAGAAGCAGCACCACCTTCTCGTCACCTCTAGAGACCAGAGAGCAAAGCAGTAACATGTCCTTTTGAAGAAGTTAGAAAAATCCACAGGAAATAAAATGCTGACGCCTTGCTTAGGCCTCCCCAAAATGAATTCTTCTTCCCTTATTATTTTATATTACAATCTAGGATCCTGGCTGAGCCCCTTGCTGGCTCATCACTGCTACTCAGTGTCTTGGAAGAGATCAGGACACAGACAGTGGGAGACTCATCTACAGGTTAATGGGTTTGAATCTGACCCAGGCAAGCAAATATGAAGGCTACTTGGTGGCCTATGTGAATTAATTGTTAGGTCTCTTATCAGCTGTGTTGTGTGCTCCTGGGCTGACCTAAGGCCAACAAGACAGGAGGCAGGCAGTCTCAGCAGAGGTCAAATAATGGCATGGAAATCAAGTTCTCTCCCTCTGCCTCTTGAATACCCACATCAGATCAAGTCTGAGGCACACTGGCAATGAGGCGCAGATGTGTGAAGCCTGCACTGACACTGCTTTTGTACCATAACTGTCCTTGGGAGTAAAAAAAAATGCCCATGTTGTGAACCACAAACAGAAAAAGACCTGGGTTTCTGGGTTCATCCAGCTGAATGTCACATTTTAAGCCAGAGAGCAGGAGAAAGGACTAATGCCTCTTTTCTTTGAATTAAATGTGGTATCAAAGCTTTAATTTTGTTAGAGGACACCCCACAGACACGTACCTCAACCACCTATAACACTGATCAGCTTCATTCTCAGCCTTTCAAGACAACTCTTCCAGTATATCAGAGAAGGACCTCTGCTATAACAGCCAACATCTGCCTCCATTCAGTACCTTAATAATGAGGCTCTGTGCCATTGCTCATTCATGTGCATTAACCAGCAATGCAACGTGGGTTAATAGCAACCTGAGAGATGAAGTGTCACTGCAGGACAGAGCGCACAAAGTAAAATGGGAAATGAGCAGTAGTGGTGCACAGGGACCAAGCACAGAGGCTCATCATTAAGGTAGGAAGGGAAACGCTAGTGTACCAGCCACATAAGCCAGAAATAACAGTACCCAAACGTGAATTAGCTCTTGGAAAACACATATCTAGCAGACACGGCCTAGTGTTTTGAAGTGTCTCTCTCTCTCTCTCATGACTTCTCCCCTTATACTACAATTTTATGCCCTATTTTATTTCAAAAGTCTGCATTCTTGGCCTTTGGTACAGTATACTTCACCTTTGAGCGAAATGTTGGGTGGACGAAGTACACTGCCTTCAAATTTCTCTTGTACCTGGTTTAAAGAAGAAAATGACACTTGTTATAAAAAAAAAAAAAAAAAAAAAAAAAAAAAAAAGAGTAATGAGCTCATCCTACTAAATTAAGCCAAAAACACAGCTTAAAGTGTTTGGAGACATTTGCGCTCTCATGCGCAAGTGCTTGTGGTGCTAACCCTGACCCACAACATTCAAATGCAGGTCAAAGGGCGGCTGCCCTCAGAATAAGCGAGGCAAAGGAAGTGAAAAGTTTCCCTGCATATCTAGATAAATCCTATCTGATCCTCCAGTCCAAAGAGGGTTACACATTAGTTACACCTGTTAGTGCTGTCTATACATCTCCTCCAGCAAAATGGATGGAGCATCCCAGTACACAATACTGTCTTTTGGAAACACAACCTTTAGAGGCAGATGGAATGAGCTCACATAAAATATATGGGCGCAAACACACCTGCCTTATTTACTGAGAGATATGCCACGGGCAGGGATTACAGAGACCAGTATATGACACAAGCATGCAAGAACTAGAATTAACTTCCTGTTGAACCAAGGCACTCACAAGTTAAATAAGCATTAAAGAAATGCCTAGAGATTTGTTTAAATGGTTTGATTCAGAGCAGGAAAGGGAACAGGACTAATCTCTAGTGGTTTTGTTAGACCTGGGTCTATTGGCCCCTGTGAAATTCTTTCCAGCAATCCTTTAGCTATGGAAGCAAGCTGGATAAAGGGTCTGTCTTAAAGGCCTGTATGGGGAGAGGAGTAGATGAGAAGGGTTCTCTTCCTACTCATAACACTCACTTGATGTCAACGACATCATACAGTTTCTTCAGGAAGTCGGAGTCCAGGTGATTGTAATCACTAGTGAGCGTGTGGAAGTATACTATGACATACTCCTTCACTGCAATGTGGTCCATGACATGGATGAAGTACAAGAGTGCCTGAGGTGGGGAGACATTTATATTTTTAGCAGAAAAATCTGTCACAGTCCCATTCTGTGCTAACAGATTTCCCTCTAAACACTAATATTATCCAGACCAAAAGCCTTAAGACAAACTGATATTATATTTCAATTACACAAACATGATGCAACACTGAAGTCTTAAGCGCTGGCTCAAAAATATTATCTGGAGACGTCTACAGCCAACCTTTACTCTGCTCCATGTCCCTAACCTCCACATACTTTGTCAGGATCCCTGGCATTTCGCATGTGCAAGAAACAAGTTTGCTCAGTGCACCTCACTTCAGAGTCTCCAGCTACAGAAGCACCTTTACATCTCTTTGGAGGGAAAGAGGGGGCCCTACACTACCCTGCTAAAGAATGGCCATACTGCATCAGACCAATGGTCCATCTGGCCCAGTATCCTGTCTTCCGACAGTGGCCAATGCCAGGTGCAATGCTTCCCTGAAGAGAATCTAGTCACTTCTGTAGAAAAGTCTATACCAGAAAAACTTCATATGCAAAGTTTTAGATAGGATATATTTTCACGTTAAAGTATCTATGCAAGCAGTTTGTACATAACCTGCTGTGTAGGAAGATTTCTGCATAGATACACCCCTCTAGAGATATCTTGCTAAAGTTAGTGCTGAGAGTACAGGATGAGATAGTTGTACTTAATAGAAACTGCCTTTCAACCTTAACTAAAGAATCACTGCCACAGCTCTATAATTTTATATGAAGATTTTACCTTTTCCATGTCTATTAGAGTTACAGGAATATTCCTTCCAACTACCACCATCACTGTGCGACCACAATTATCCACACCTACAGAATAAAATGAGAACCACAAGCTTTTATCTTTGAATAACATTCATAAAGTAGTCTGAGTTTTTGAAAGTCTCCCTGTAAATCAGGGGCAGCTAATACAAACATTCTACAATGTCATTAACTAGCATTCTTAACAGGAGATGAAGAGTGCAGAGACTACTGCTCCCATTACGTAGTACTCATTTTGATCTAAACAGAAGGACGCCTTGCACCTGGAAACGGTAGTTTTTAAATACAGAGTTGCACTCCTTGAAGATGGAGGCTGCAATCAATAACCCTGGAGGTTCCAGCAATTTACTGACATAGCACCTACTGTTTATATGGCTACACTTTCAGCTTTATCATTACCAAAAGGGTGTGTTGTTCTGGACATGTAATCTATGACAGGAACCACACCCTCAAACAACTGCAAGAACATTAGCATAAAGGGGCTTCTTATGTTGAAGTTCTTATTGATGCAGACATGAACGACTTAGCTACAGGTGCTTAATTTAGATAGTATGTTTACAATGTGAAATATGGTATTGTTAATTCCTTGAAAAGTTGTAATAGACACTCCCGCCCCCTCAGGTAGCTGAATACATTGTAGATTTCCTTGATGGGAGTTTTCTCCATGATGTTTATATATAAATGGGGAAGAAGAGTTATAAAACCAGAGTGCAGGCTGGGGGGGGGGGGATCAAATGCCATCTAGTCTGTGTGTAAATATAAGCACATTGTAAAATAATTTTAATCAGTAGCTACTAGGACTGTTTTTTTTGGTAAGAGTAGTACACTTCTTGTAGCTATAGATGGAGAGGTTATTTGACCTTTTAAAGGAGTTTTACAGGTTAAATATCTGGTATGAGACATATAATGGACTTAAGCCAATGACTGTACAAATTCAAAACCTTTAATGCTGCTGCTAGCAGGAATGTTCTTGTACTTTAACAAGTGTAATAATTATATTTCATCTGCCATATCCCTGTCAAATAACAGCAGGGAATTATTGCTTCCTGCCCCCTAACAATAATATTCATTCACTGAACATGCCATCTCAACTCCCTCTTCTCAGTTTGTTGCTGTTGCCCTCTGATCATTACACAGAAGCTGCTTTGGAGTGTACAATATAGGAAGGCTTTCAAGGCAGAACAAGAGGAATCCTTCTCTATAGTAAGTTAAGTGGACATATGTGATTCTTGGTTAATTGGTCTAGATTTATGACATGGTATGGAAACCAGGCAAACCATACTGTCCCTAACTTTGCATGGGAAGATGGACTGGATTGCACAAAACTGGGTGGTCTAAACCTTATTTCCCTTAGGTTCAACACAGTTCAAGTCCATTGGAGCTTGACTTGCTGATTTTAAACTTGTTCCTTACCCACCTTTCAACATCAAGTAGCACTGGGAACTCTGAATTCTGGGATTATCTCACACTCCCCCCCATCCCCTCATAGAATTAGTAACCAGTAACCAGGACATTCATCTAACAAATACAGAGGGCCAGGAGCATGGTGACTGGAGCTGGAAAACATAGGATATTGGCCTAGAAGGGACCTCCTGGGTCATAGAGTCCAGTCTCCCGATATCATGGCAACCCCGTCATATAATCCTGTTTATAGATTTATCAAATTCCATTTTAAAATCAGTTAGGTTGTTTGACCTCATCACTCCTACTAGAAGACTGCTCCAGAACTTTCTCCTCTGATGATCAGGAACCTTCTAATTTCCAGTCCCAATTTATTCACGGCTAGCTTATACCCATCTGTTCTTGTGCCAATAATGTCCATTAGTTTAAACAGCTCTCCTCCCTCTGGCGTTTTTCCGCTGAGGTATTTATACAGAGCAATCGGTTCCCCTTCTCGGCTTTTGTTCTGCTACACTAAGCAAGCCAAGCTCTTTTAATCTCCTCTGCATTTCTCTGATCATTCTAATAACCCTTCTCTGCATTTGGTCCAGTCTGAATTCCTGTTTCTTTAACATGGATGACCAGAATTGTACACAGTATTCCAGATGAGGTCTTACCAATGCTTTGTACAATGGCATCAATACTTCTCTCTCTTTACTGGAAATACCTCACCTGATATATCCTAGGATCATACCTGCCCTTCTCATGGCTACATTACATTGGTGGCTCAGTCATCCTGTGATCAACTAATAAACTGGGTCTTTCTCCTCTATAGTTTTTTCCAACTGATGAACCCCCAGTTTACAGCAGAAATCCTTATTGGTCCCTCAGTGCATGACTTTGCACTTCGTAGTATTAAATTTCATCCCATTTCTATTGCTCTGGTCGGTCCTCAAGGTCATCCAGTTCTTCCTGTATAATACTCCAACCCTCCTCTGCATTGATGAGGCCTTCCAATGTTGTCAGAGGCAAACTTCATTAGCACATTCCTACCTTTTGTGCCAAGGTCACTAATGAAAATAGTAATGAAGATTGGTCCCAAGACAAACCTTGAGGCTCTTCACTGGTAACTGATAGTTCTCATTTCAGCATAACCTGTTGCCTTCTCTGCTTCAGCTAGCTCTTTGCCCACCTTATATTTTTTATATTAAGACCTCATTTTCCCTCTAAATTAATAATAGCTCAATAAACACAGCAAATGCCAGCCCCTGAGCACAGCTTTAGAGATCTTGGAATTTAGGAACCCACATGAATTTGTAGACAGATTTTCTATGACACATGTCAAATTACTTATGGTTAGAGCCCCTGTGGATACAAAATTTGTATCTGCATCCAATCTGCAAACATAGTCCCCAGATATCCGCAGATTTTTAGGGCTCTATTTATGGTCCCAGTTCATCACATCTCATTCTAGCTTCCATATGCCAGAAGTTTTGTTTGGCTGTGGCCTGCCTGGCACTGAAGGACAGACTTTTTAATCTGTCATTAGATTAAAACACTTGCTCAGGCTTCATCCCATGAGCCTTCCTTCACACAAAGGTGGAAATGGCCATTCCATTTCCTACTGGTGAGTCTATAAGAAGCAGCCTTTGGGATCCTGAACTCACCTGTCTGATACAAGGCTTTGAGAGAAGCAACGTCAGACAGGTCTTCAGCTCTTGCCTGACATAGCCAGCGATTGTAACTAGAAAAGTCAAAACACACATATGGGGTCAGAGCTGTCTCTGGGTATGTCCACACTACAGGATTATTCCGATTTTACATAAACTGGTTTTGTAAAACAGATTGTATAAAGTTGAGTGCACGCGGCCACACAAAGCACAATAATTCGGCGGTGTGCGTCCATGTACTGAGGCTAGTGTCGATTCCAGGAGCGTTGCATTGTGGGTAGCCATCCCATAGTTCCCACAGCCCCGCCCATTGGAATCTGGTAATCCCAGTGCAGAGGTCAAAAGACATGGCCGCAGATCTCTGGGTAAATGTCGTCACTCATTCTTCCCTCCGAAAACAACAGCAGAGAATCATTTCCGCACCCTTTTCCCTGGATGCCTGGCATACCGTCCATAGCATAGGCAACCAGACCCGTTTGCCTTTGTCACTGTCACGGTATTTATGGAGCTGCTAACAAGGCGATACATGCAGGCTACACAGCAGCATTATAATTTCCTGCTATATGCAGATTACTGAGTTACCAATCCTCATTACGTCTGCTCATGCCATATGTATTTGTGATGAGATGAGGTTAAATTCGTTCTCGAACCGTCTGTCTGTCCACAGTGTCCTGCTGGCCTTCGCTGAAGCTCGGCGGCGCACAAAGACAAAATGGGAATGAACCCCTGGCTTTCTCCTTTATTGTATTATTTCTAAAATAATCATCCTGCCTGGATGATAGGGGCAAGGTGTATTTTAAGTAACCAGTGAATGACAAGATACCAGAGAGCAAGACACTCGGTGTCAATCCCGTACAGAAATGAAGCTCTATGGCATTTCGGTGCCCTGCCAACACCCATCCGTTGCTTCCTACTCCCCAACCCCCTGGACTACCGTTGCAGTGTCCCCTCATTGATGTGATGAAGTAATAAAGAATCAGGAAATAACACTGCTTTTTTAGGAGATAAAATGAGGGAGCAGCCTCCGCGCTATGATAGCAGCATAAGAATCTTTTCTTTAGACATGAAAGCGAGGGCTGATGAATCAGCCCCCAGTTGCTATAGAGAAACGGTTATCCCATTCTAACCATCTCTGGGAATGACCAGAGTATCTATTTGTACCCACCGCCTCCTGCGACCTGCAGTCAAGGTCACCAGGACGCTCACGGGCTATGATACATGGCAGACGACAAACGAACTGCTACCACTAGGAAGGATGCTGATTGCAGCGCGGCGCACCTCTTCTACCAGCACATCAGTAAGACTAGGTGAACTGAAAAAAAGCGAGAAATTTTTTTTCCCCTTTTTCGTTCGGTTGGGGGGGGGGGAGGGTGTAAATTGACAACATACCTGAACCACCTGGATAATGTTTTTGACCTTCAGGTATTGGAGCATCGGCCAAAAAAATACTTTCAGAACTGTGCGGAGATAGCTGGAGTCCTCAGTACCCGCTCCCACCCTCCATGAGCGTCCGTTTGATTCTTGGCTTTCCGTGATGCTTGTCATGTAGCACTGTGTTGTGGCTCTGTCTATAATAGCCTGGAGATTTTTGCAAATGCTTTGTCACTTAGTCTTCTGTAACGGAGCTCTGATAGAACAGATTGTCTCCATTACAGCGATCAGATCAGTATCCCCGTACGGTCCATGCTGGAGCTCTTTTGAAACTGCATCACCACCCTTCGATTCAGAGCGCACGCTGGGCAAAGGAGGAATGTAAATTCCAATGTTCGCAGGGCTTTTCCTGTCTAGCGCGCGAAGATCCAAATCTAGACATTGCTTTCCAGAGCAGTCACAAGGTGCACTGTGGATACCGCCGAGGCCAATACCGTCGATTTGCGGCCACAACTAATCCTAATCCGACATGGCAATACGGATTCAGCGCTACTCCTTTCGTTAGGGGAGAGTAAGAAACCAGTTAAAGAGCTCTTATAACCGATAAAAGGGCCTTGTTGTGTGGACGAATGCAGGGTTAAATCGGTTTAATGCTGCTAAATTCGGTTTAAACGCGTAGTGTAGACCAGGTCTCTCTCTTTCATCTGTGTTAGAAAGCATGAAGATCAGCCTGGAAAAATCAGAGGAGCTGGAACTGCTACACTTAGTGTTATAGAGCAGTCAACACTGCAATTTTTTGCGTAAGGAAACTGCTTCTGAAGTGCTTCAGTGGGGAGTGTTTGGAAAAAAAAGGAATATTGACTGTTGTCTAGTTATACTGTTGGTTACTTTGCTTGGGACAATAAATATACACTTAATTGGTTCTCTTTTCTAGCCCTCATGCACAACTGCAATGGTATTGCATTTCAGTTGCAAACATTTAAGAAGAATTTTCACATCCAACCAACACTATTTGGGTTAAATATTTAAAACAGTGAAAAGGGGTGGTTGTTTTTTAAATCCAGAAGTTGGGCCTAACTAGTGATACTGGCCTTTTAACACTAAACATATATAAACAAGTCAGTGATTCAAACATACACTGAAAGCCATGCCTCATGCCCAAAATATGAGTATCATAACATAGGACTGGCTCCCTAGGAGGAAGTTAAACCTGCCTCTAATATGCAAAGAGCAGGGAAAAAATACAATTCAGCTGAAAAAACATAAGCAGCAACTCAAAATTCTCTCTTCCCTCCAACTTCAAAAGCATAGGAGGAAAAAGGGTTTATTAAGTGCACAGGATTCAAAAGGGCATGAGTTTGAAACAGGTGCGCCTGTTTTAGAAAGAGAAGACTAGGATCAGTTACTGAAAGCTATGATGGAACTGTGCCATCTAGTGGTAAACAGGCAGTACAACTGCTCCAATGTGTCTAAGTCAGAGGTCCCCAAAATGTGGGGCGCCCCACCACAGTCCGGCTGTGGCTCCGCTTCTGCCCCGACCTCAGCCCCACTTCCAGTCCCCTTTTACCCGTGCCCCAGATGCAGCTCCAGTTCTGGGGGATGTGGACATGGGGAAGGGGGGGGTATAACCCTCAAAATTTGGGACCCCTGGTCTAGGTCCTGCAGATATGAAAACAATGGAATAAAACCCCCACAAAAAATGAAAACCAACCCTTACCCCAGTCCCATATTTTTAGCACCAAGAGGCAATTCCAGGGATCTAGAATGAAACTAGGCCTTGTCCATGCTTTCCTGCTAACAGATTGCAAGTTTGTGAGACACAGAAAGAGAGCATTAAGGATCTTTCCGAGTCACAGGCCTAGCTGAGACATGCATATAGAGAAACAGGCAACATGTTCTCACTTTCTCTGATGCTGTTTCTGCAGTGCTGCCTCCGACAACTGTCCCTGAAGGATGAGGCGCCTCTGCTTATCAACATCTCCCTCCATGCGGGCAAATGCATGGGAACCAATGAATGAAATATCTGCTTCCAGCCCCTCCTCGTCCGAGTTATCTGCAATGGAAGCATGGGAGAAGAAGCTGTAAGGAAGACAGAGTTCAACCTGTATACAAGAGAACCACAATAATGAACATGGAAATGTTGCCTCATGACAGTGCATCAATAAGACACAACCAAGTCACAAGGTGACTGCAGCCATGACACACAAAAACAGACACCATGTTATGATGCACAAATTTTCTGTGGTTCCATTTGATAGAGCAATGACCTCTATTGAACTTAACTCCATGCTAAGAACAAGGAACTCCTGAAACCTAATCTTAGCTCTGTTAGCAATTTAGGGTATGTCTTCACTACCTGCCAGATCGGCAGGCAGCAATCGATTCAGCAGGGGTCGATTTACTGTGTCTAGTCTAGATGCGATAAATCAATCCTTGAGTGCTCTCCTGTCGACTCCTGTACTCCACCTTGGGGAGAGGTGCAAGCAGAGTCAATGGGGGAGTGGCAGCAGTTGACTCACCACAGTGAAGAAATCATGGTAAGTCAATCCAAGTACGTTGACTTCAGCTACGTTATTCACATAGCTGAAGTTATGTAACTTAGACTGATCCCTCCCCCCCCAGTGTAGACCAGGCCTAAGTTTGACCTTGGGAAATCAATCCCACTTGTCTCTAGCCACAAGCAGAGTGATAACAATGAACTATTTCCAGTGTCACTCCAATGTTTATAAAGTGCCTTGAAAATACACGTTTGGCTTGTAAACGCTAAAGGTATTCTCTCTAGCTCTTAAACTAGAGGTCAGTCTAGATAAATGGCCTCCTTCTGGGTTTAGCATCTATAAATCTATAAACTGAGTAACACGGTGACTGCAGATGTGCATCCTTGGAACAGATGGATTGGCCTTCTCTACTCTAGGGGAGGACAAAAAGACAGATCTGTAATTCACCATGAGGTGCAGCTCCACCTAAAACAACACTGAAAACTGTATCAGACAGGGCTTGGATGTTACCGCTACATCACCGAACCCTGATCAGAACAGACTTTCATGAGATGGTGGTAAAAAAGCTTGAACTTAGGCGATTTCAAGGAAGAGACTGTTGAAGTTTCCCCGTCATCTCAGACTACAGCAATGCATCAGAATGAGTGGCGTTGGGGGGAAAGAAAATCCGAGCATAGGCCTCCAACCGCCTCCCACATACAAAGGGAGAAAGCAGAAGTTACTGCTGTAGAATCCAGGCAGCTGCCTGAGCAGGACATAGATACAATCTCATTTTGAAGATTCTCTCTGTTGGGTACACTCCATCTAAAATATGGGATTCATAATTCTCTGTGCATGTTCTCTGGTTTTCCTTGGCTTTTGTGCCAATATTTCAAGGTTGAATTATAACTCACCATCTGGAGCACCTGGTTTTTCACTGATCCTGATCTGTCGCTCTGGTACTACTGGCTCCCCTTCTGAATTGCCAATATCTGCAGGAAGGCACGGTAAGAAATGACCTTCTTCTTCCAATGACCTTGGAAAATACAGAGGCAGCAGCTTCTGGTAAGTGGCCTACAAATGACAGAAAGTTTGAGAAGGCTTTGCAGGCATCCCAATTCTTCAGAGATAGCTAGAAACTACTTCTCTATACAGCCACACAAGAACCTGTAACTCTGTAAAGAGGGTAGGGGGATAATGGATCACTCTCCTAGGTACTTTTCAGTCAGTTGCATTACGTTTCCTTTCTTTCACTGAGCTTTTGCCAAAAACAAGAGGATAAAAAGGAGCCAGCCTCAGTTTTACAGAGGTTTTAAATAGGGCTGTCAATTAATCACAGTTAACTCAAAAAAAATTAATCGCAATTAATTGCACTGTTAAACAATAGAATATCAATTGAAATTTATTAAATATTTTGGATATTTTTCTACATTTTCATATATATTGTATTCTGTGTTGTAACTGAAATCAAAGTACATTATTTTCATTACAAATACACCTCTACTCGCTATAACATGGTTGTGGGTGTCTGTTACAGCTGTCTCCCTGCTGCATTCCTTTTTCCCCTCTCCTTTCTGTTTGTCCTGTGTGGCCGCCCCTCCCGGCCATTGTGCTAACTAAAGTCACAGCCCTATTCATAGGAATGGCTTGTACAAGACTAATTGGAAGCCATTGCTCTGCCTACGGAGGGGGCTTCTTCCTTCTTTGTTTGGCTCCTTTGTTCAGACCCGGGCTCGTGGTGGGGGCACTGCCAGAAATGCAAGACCTGAAGTGGCCAACTAATTAAGCATATGAGTCATACCTGTGGCTCAGAACATGCCCAGGCATGCCTATGCTCACCTGCAGCCTTTCCTGCCTTCTCTCCTCCCCTGTATCAAGAGAGCCAATCAAAAGTACTGGTGGGAAACTGCCTGAGTTTGCCTTTAAAGCTGGACATTTTCTGTCAGACCTTGGAGAAGGTCCTTGCTTTCACTTGGTCTGATCACTAGAGGTCTTTGGGGGCCTCTCCACACTCTCGTTTGTTTTGAGCATACCCCCATTTTTAAACTCCCCTCCAACGAACAACATTTGTGCCTGGAGATCTCCTGATTATTGTAAGCGAATCGAGTCCTCTCTCCATCCTCCGATGCTACTGCTGTTCTGTCTCTGTGCCTGCTGCTGTCCTGGGATTGGTAAGAACTCCCTCTTGCAAACTCCCCCTGTCCTAGCTGCTGGCCTTGTTTCCAGCAGACAGACCCAAGCTACTCCTTAGTCTGTATCTGTAATCTGTTCTTGCTCCGCAGCGCCTTTGCTGCTAAAAATAAGCCTGTGCCGCTGCTAAGCTGTGCCTTCCGGGACTGTATCTGGGCTGCCAGTTTGCAGCCGCCCCACTGCGCAGCCACCACTAGTTTAAACTCCTCCCGCCCCCGGGGCGTTACCCGGGCACACACACTCTCCCCTCTGGAACTTCTCCCCTCGACCAAAAGATCGCATAGTGTAAGTGCAACTATTAAAATCAAGGTTCTTAGTCTAGATAAGTTGTAATTTCATTTGCATAGCTGGTGGTTAATTAGGGTTTAGAGCATGTTTGTATTGTGCTCTGTAATTAGGTTAAAAAATTGTTGCATTGTGTTCTGTTGCTTGCTAATTTGTGTAGTCTTGGTTAAGTTAGATATAGATAAGATTTGCTGTGTTCTGTAAATTGTGTTAAGTCTTTCTTCCTGCTGCCCCTAATCCCCCCGCCCCCGAGCTGCCCGTTCTCCCCCGAGCTCCCAGTCACTTCGTTGCAGTCTCTCTGCTGTTAAACTTGGCACCTGTTGCTCCGTGTCCCTCTGAGGTTTAAATCTCTCTCCGCAGCGTCGTGCTGCTCTTGTTCTCTGCTTCCAGCCACTGCTTCTCTTCCCCCATCCTCGCACCCTCATCGTCTCTAATCCTACTGTGCCTTCTTTTCCTCTTTTTAATGCCTTCTCCGCTTGATTCACCCTCTCCTACTGCTGCCAAACCTCAGATGTAGTACTGAAGTCTAGCAGAAACCCCAGTGGTTACCCCTTTTTTTCCTCTCTAACACACCTCAATTTTGTACATTTACACCACGTGACATATGTTTAAAATTATTACCCTAAGTTGTTTGTTACACAACATTTTTCCCATAAACGGTTAGTTGTTATATGCGGCTGTGACACAACCCTTTCATAGAAATTGTTAGCTACCGTTACATTATACTTCAGTGTAAACTGGTTACCAACTGATTGTAACCCAGCACTGTATTGTACCTGCCACTGATTGAAACCCCCTATACATTTTACTAAAAGAAACCCCTCCGCCAATTGCAACCGTAACAAACCCCATAATCCCCACTACTGAAGTTCCCCTGTTTTGCCATTTTCTTAAATAAACGTTATATTTGCACCCACCCAGTGCAGTAGTTGTCCCCCTCAAGATCCCTATCCTGCTAGCAGGTTCAGTGGGGAGCCAAAAACCCTCCTATAGCTTCAATCCGTTATAAGGATTAGGGGCCAGCAGAAACTCCGCAGTGAATTTAAAGATCCTCGGCTCCAGCTGCTGGCAGAGAGCCTGCCCTTTAAATTGCTGGTGACCCCACTGCTGCAGCCCCAGGGTAGCGGCGGCAGGGCTCCAGCAGTGATTTAAAGGGCCCTGGGCTCCCCACAGGCAGCCAGAGCCCCGGACCTATTAAAGCACCGCTGGAGCTCTGTTGCCACCGCACTATAGGCGAACCTGTGTTTTATCGGGTCTCATTATAGTCAGGGTAAGGTGTATTTGCACTGCAAAAATGATAAACAAAAGAAATGGTATATTTCAATTCACCTCATACAAGTAACTGTAATGCAATCTTTTTTGTCATGAAATTGCAACTTACAAATGTAGATGTTTTGTTACCATAACTGCAGCTCAAAAACAAAACAATGTAAAACTTCAGAGCCTACAAGTCCACTCAGTCCTACTGTTCAGTCAATTCCTAAGACAAACAAGTTTGTTTACATTACATCAGCTAATGCTGCTCGTTTCTTATTTACATCACCACCTGAAAGTGAGAAAAGACATTCGCATGGCACTTCTGTGAGTGTCGCTACACGCCACATATGCTAAACATTCATATTCCCGTTCATGCTTCGGCCACCTTTCCCAGAGGACATGCTTCCATGCTGATGAACGCTTGTTAAATAAATAATGCGTTAACTTTAATTTGAGACTGAAACTCCTTGGAGAGAACTGTATGTCCTTTGCTGTTTACCCACATTCTGCCATATTTTCCTTGTAATTAGCAGTCTTGGATGAATGACCAGCACATGTTGGTCATTTTAAGAAGAGTTTCACTGCAGATTTACAAACGCAGAGAAGGTACCAATGTGAGAATTACTAAAGACAGCTACAGCACTTGACCCAAGGTTTAAGAATCTGAAAAGTGCCTTCCAAAATCTGAGAAGGATAGGTGCCGGACATACTTTCAGAAGTCTTAGAAGAGTAACACTCCTGATGTGGAAAACTAACAGAACCCGAACCACCAAAGAAGAAATAAACCTTCTGCTTGCTGGTGGCATCTGACTCGGATAATGAAAAGTGAACATGCGTCGGTCACACCTACTTTGGATTGTATCGAGCAAAACCATAATCAGCAGGATGCATGTCCTCTGGAATATGGTTGAAGCATGAAGGGACATGTGAATCTTCAGCGCATCTGGCACGTAAATATCTTGCGATGCTGGCTCTAAAGTTTTTACACTTTTTTTTCTGAGTGCAGGTTTTTTGTACATAATTCTACATTGTAAGTTCAACTTTCATGATAAAGAGATTGCACTACAGTACTTGTATTAGGTGAATTTCTTTTTTCTTTTTTTTTTTTTTTTTTTTTTTTTTTTTTTTTACAGTGCACATACTTGTAATAAAAAATAAAATAAATACGAAGTGAGCACTGTACACTTTGTATTCCATGTTGTAATTGAAATTAATATATTCGAAAACTTAGAAAATCTGAATTTTTTTAAAATACATGGTATTCTATTATAGTTTAGAAGTGCAATTAACCATGATTAATTTTTTAATTGCTTGACAGCCCTAGCTTTAAAGAGTCACAGAAATATTAAGTCACATCAATTCCACCCTTTTTCCCCACTCCTTCCTCCCCGACATGTTAAAAAACAGTAAAAGAACTAAAAAAAGAGCCACCATGTCTAAACAACAAAGTAAAAGAAGCAGTTAGAGGCAAAGAGGCATTCTTTAAAAAGTGGAAGTTAAATCCTAATGAGGAAAATAGAAAGGAGCATAAACTTTGCCAAATGAAGTGTAAAAATATAATTAAAAAGGCCAAAAAAGAATTTGAAGAACAGCTAGCCAAAGACTCAAAAAGGAACAGCAAAAAATGTTGTAAGTACATCAGAAACAGAAAGCCTGCTAAACAACCAGTGGGGCCACTGGACGATCGAGATGCTAAAGGAGCACTCAAGGACAATAAAGCCATTGCGGAGAAACTAAATTAGTTCTTTGCATTGGTCTTCATAGCTGAGGATGTGAGGGAGACTCCCAAACCTGAGACATTCTTTTTGGGTGACAAATCTGAGGAACTGTACCAGACTGAGGTGTCATTAGAGGAGGTTTTGGAACAAAACTATAAATTGAACAGTAGTAAGTCACCAGGACCAGATGGTATTCACCCAAGAGTTCTGAAGTAACTCAAATTTGAAATTGCAGGACTACTAACTGTCATCTGTAACCTATCATTTAAACCCGCTTCTATACCAAATGACTGGAGGATAGCTAATGTGATGCCAATTTTTTAAAAGGGCTTCAGAGGTGACCCCAGCAATTTCAGGCCAGTAAGCCTGACTTTAGTATTGGGCAAACTGATTGAAACTATCATAAAGAACAACATGGTTTTTGTAAAGGGAAATCATGCCTCACCAACCTATTAGAATCCTTTGAGGCGGGTCAACAAGCATGTGGAAAAGGCGGATCCGGTGGATATAGGGTATTTAGATTTTCAGAAAACCTTTGACAAGGTCCCTCAGCAAAGGCTCTTAAGCAAAGTACACAGTCATGGGATAAAAGGGAAGGTTCTCTCATGGATTAGTAACTGGTTAAAAGGGTAGGAATAAATGGTCAGCTTTCAGAGAGGTAAATAGTGGGGTGCCCCAGGGGTCTGTACTGGGCCCAGTCCTAGTCAACATATTCATAAATGATTTGAAAAAAAGAGGTAAACAGTGAGATGGCAAAATCTGCAGATGATACAAAACTACTCAAGATAGTTAAATCCTAGGCAGACTGTGAAGAGTTTCAAAAGTATCTCTCAAAACTGGGTGACTAGGCAACAAAATGGCAGATGAAATTCAATGTTGATAAATGCAAAGTAATGCATATTGAAAAAACACAATCCCAACTATGCATATAAAATGATGGGGCCTAAATTAGCTGTTACCACTCAAGAAAGATCTTGGAGTCACTGTGGATAGTTCTCTGAAAACATCCACTCAATGTGCAGCGGCAGTCAAAAAAAGTGAACAGAATGTTGGGAATCATTAAGAAAGGGATAGATAGTATGACACAAAATATTATATTGCTTCTATATAAATCCATGGTATTCCCACATCATGAATACTGTGTGCAGATGTGGTCACCCCATCTCAAAAAAGATATACTGGACTTGGAAAAAGTTCAGAAAAGGGCAACAGAAATGATTGGGGGTATGGAATGACTTCCGTATGAGGCACAATAAACAAGACTGGGATTTTTCACCTTGAAAAACAGATGACTAAGGAAGGATATGATAGAGGTCTAAAAAGTCATGACTGGCGTGGAGAAAGTAAATAAGGAAGTGTTATTTACTCCTTCTCATAACACAAGAACTAGGGGTCACCAAACGAAATTAATAGGCAGCAGATTTAAAACAAACAAAAGGAAGTATTTTTTCACACAACGCACAGTCAACCACTGGAACTCCTTGTCAGAGGATGTTGTGAAGGCCAAGACTACAACAGGGTTCAAAAAAGAACTAGATAAATTCATGGTGGGTAGTTCCATCAATGGCTATTAGCCAGAATGGGCAGGGATGGTGTCCCAAGCCTTTGTTTGCCAGAAGCTGCAAATGTGCGACAGGAGATGGATCACTTGATGATCACCTGTTCTGTTCATTCCATCTGGGGCACCTGGCATTGGCCACTGTTGCAAGACTGGATACTGGGCTAGATGGACCTTTGGTCTGAACCAGTATGGCCGTTCTTATGTCAGGGCAGTCTTGTGCCCTGGAGCATATTTCATTAAAGTTGTGTCTAGACTAGCATCTAGAGAAATGGACTTCCCTCTTGTGAAACAATACCATCACTGCAGGTCACCCCTTCAGTATATCTGTGTCTGATATTATCAGCCTACACTTTCCCTCTCAATTTCAATCCATTATTGCTAATGATACCTTCCTAAAGAAATCTTCCTCCTCATCTCTAACTCCCTTCACATACTTCAAGATTGCTATACCTTTTTAACCCTCTGATGCTTAGTCAAAGCTTCATGTTTAGTTCGATTCTTTCCTTTAAGTTATTATTGTTATCTATGCCTGTATTTCCACAGGTGAAAGCAAAACAGAGGAAACAGAAATATAGTGGGGCCTAAGAAGATAAGAAGCTTGCTAAGGAGATAAAGTGAGATTCACCTTGGGCAAATACAAGCCAGCAAACATTAATTTGATTGGAAGGTAGGAACCCTGAAACTCTTAAGTGTTGAGACTTGTTTGCAGGGCCAATCAAATAATGCCTAATCCCATGCCACATTGACAACTGACCTAGAGAGGGGGCTGCCTTTAATTTACATCAACTGGGGTAGACTGCAGCCACCCCTTTTCTTGAAATAAAAAAATAGTCTGCAAGGATGAAAGATCCTAACAAAGGCTGCTTGGATCAAGCTGGAGCACAGCATATCATGCTCTGTCATTTCGGTAGGCTGGATCTCTTTTAAAGAAGAGGGCACTTGCTGGCTATATTTTGGCCACCCCAGGGCCAAGCAAGGGTAGAGGATGATCTCTGATAGAGAAATATGAGGGAAGCGATTAGCAGCTGAACTTGGAGAAAGCCTTTCCATTTAAAAACCCAGATTGTTCTTAAGATAGTACAAGATATATTCCAGATCCCAGTGCGAAGAACACTGGATTTGCTGTGTTAGACACATATTAGTAGGAAGTGCTCTACACAAATACATTGAGAAGACATGGAAGAATGTCAATATTCAAACTGCCAAAGGCTTTTTGTCTTAGAAACAGAACAATAGTTAGCTAATTTCTCCAAGTAATGTCTGAAACAGCCAGTTTCTAGGTGTTTGTGGGAGGATCTGTGGGGATGCTAATCTTAGGAGCAGGGAGGATTTTTAGCAGGAGGGAAGCAAGGTGGGAATTTTGAATATAGTGACTTGCTCTGCCTTCTTACAGCCAAAAACCATCTTGCACAAATATCCCATCTAACCCAAGTCCCTCATGCTAGTGCCCAGGTGATGAGTCAGGAACCTGTAAGTAACAAGTGGGGTGGTTTGGACTGCATCTGCAGCTACCAGTGAGAATGTGAAAAGCAAGAAACTAGGAGAGGTGCTTTTGGTGAAACATCTGGGAGGAAACTGAAAGGGATGCAGAGGAACCAACAGTCATGATGAAAGTCAGATGTAACAACTTGAGGATGGGGAAACTGGTCTTCAGCTTCACACTACAACATACGGGACAAAAAGTCTACAATGCTCCAGTGACCTAAGAATTAGAACATACTAAGAACTTTGGCAGGATGAATAATGACGAGAAATACCTGTTCAATCTCAGAGACTGCAAACACCACCTTCTCCAGGGTTTCCCCATGAATCTCCAGGAACCTTCTGACTGTGCCTGTGAGCAAGAGAATTAAATACATTGAGCAAACAGGGAGACTGATTTACAATCTCAGCTACAATCAGGGACACTCACTAGCTATAGGCATATACGAAAGATGCTCCCTCTATCTGCAAGTGGGGGAAAGCCCTCACCTCACAGCAGGACCCTAATGGGTAGCTAAGAGCACCATACACAGTGGAGTGGGCACACACAAAAAGACAGTTTGCTAGATATTAAGAATACCCATAGTTATAGAATCATAGAAATCAGAGACATGTAGAACGGGAAGGGACCTTGCAAAGTTATCAAGTCCAGCCCCCCATGGTGAGGCAGGACCAACTAAACCTAGACCATTCCTGACAGTTTTGTCCAAACTGCTTTTAAAAACCTCCAGTGATGGGCATTCCATCACCTTCCTTGGAAGCCTATTCCAGAGCTGAACCCCTCTTACAGTTAGAAAGATTTTCCTAATACCTAACATAAATCTCTCTTGCTGCAGATTAATACTACTGAAAGACAAACTTTTTGTGATTCAGAGGTGTTAACTGCCCCCTTCCCCTGAAAGACAAAAGTTTTGCCACCGACAAGCACCGGTGTGAACAGCACTTTGTCGCCAGGAGCACTCTCCTGCTGACACAGCTAATGCTGCTCATTGGCGGTGGAAGTCTTTTGTTGGCAGGAGAGCTGACAAACGGTAGCTACATTGCGCGCCTTTTAGTGGCACGGCTGTAGTGTCAGAGCCGTGTCGCTAAAACCTGCATATGTAGCCATAGCCTAAGACTATTCCTTTTTGTCCTACCGTCAGTGGACATGGAGAACAACTGATCACAGTTTCTTTGTAAGAGCCTGAACGTATCCAAATACCCTTATCAGGCTCTCCCTCAGTCTTTTCTTCCTAAAACTAAACATGCCCAGTTTTTAAACCTTTCCTCATAGGTTAGATTTTCAAACCCTTTTATCATTTTTGTTGTTCTCTTCAGGACTGTCTCCAATTTGCCCACATCTTCCCAAAAGCATGGTGTCCAGAGGTGAATACAGCACTCCAGCAGATGCCCCAAGACTGAGTAGAGTGGGACAATAACCTCCTGTATCTTACATACAACACTCCTGTTAATACATCCCAGAATGATACTTGCCTACACACTGTTGATGACGTCATTTCTTCCTTCATGGGATCACTCAAAAGCTGTCCTTTTCTCTCAGCCCATTTGTCCATGCAGTGACTGCAGTAGCTCAGACAAGAATGTCTGGCTTCTCACCTCCTTCCTTCAAACAGTCCACTGAAAGCCTTTTACTGCAACCCTCTGACCATGCCACACTCAGATTCAAATCCCTTCACTGGTACAGTGATCATCTAAGTTCATGCTTCTGGAATTTACCTTCAAGGTTCTGCACAAATTTTGCTTCTACTTAAAATTCTGCTCCCAGTTCTCTCTACTCCCTCTCCCACATTCTTTGTTTTGGTCAAGCCTCCCTCCTCTCCACATCTTTTGGACATCATATTTGTCCCATTCATCTTTGGATTTTCCATGCTGCCACTCTTGCTGGGAACAGTCTCCTCCCTAAACGCTGAATGGCCACCTTTTCTCTACCCAAATCCTTCTCTACACACATCTGCAAGACCCATCAACATTAATTAAGGTGCAAAAAAAAGCCAACATCTTATTTTGAGAACAGACCCTCACCTGATGACTCTGAACTGTATTTTCTCTCATTTAGAATGCAAGTCTCTTGGGGCTGGGAGCTTGTTACTTTCTAGGTATTGGACACTGCACAATGGGGCATTCAACACAGGGTGAAAGATCTTCTCTCCATGCAAGCTTCCCTTTATAGTAAACTGGAAATGGGTATGAAAAACAAAAACATTGGCTCTAAAAGTAGGACAACAATCACAAGGTGTCAGCAACTGAATCTGTGGTCTCACTGCCTGTGAACATAGAGAAGCCTGGATAATTTCCAGAAAGAAGGAGTGGCAGAGATGTGAAATGTGTTCCCAGAGACCCACAAGGCCAACTCAATCCATTCCCTCATGAGCCAAGCTCCATTCTCTGAACTACTTCCAGAAGAGGTTACTAACGTATGTTGAGCGAAAGTCCCAGAACAAGCCAACATGCACTGCAAGTTTCCAGGAAAGCCAGGCACCTCAAGCAACCCCACACTGCACACAAGCTAATCTTCAATAGTAGAGGCTGCTCCAAAGCTGGTTCATCAGCACAAAGCCTCACAAACAAACCAAAACACCACCATAAAGGGCAATGAATTTAGAAATAAGAAACTCCAACGATTTTCTGATGCACTGGAGAAGAGAGACTTATGGTGACATCTGTCACTCACTTTGAAGGGCCTTTCACTGTAGCATCCAATTGTGCACCCCTGCTGGCCTGCCGCAGATGTAAAGTACTGCTGATGCCTTGGAGAAAACTTCAAAAAGCATTTTAAATTAGAAGTGATTCTCTTGTGATTTACAGATTTTATACTATTTACTCTCTCCTGCTTTCTTGGACTATCCAAAGCTTTAGCATAACGTAAGGATGTGGCCAAGTTCCCATCAAGAGAAAACTGTTTTGTAACCAGGTCCCCAGACTGGGATGCCCTTGTGGTGTAGATGGGGCCCTTAGGCTGTGATCTTGTCAGCTCTCATCAGTTAGTCATTTGGACAGGAAGAAACAAAAGGTCAGCACTTCACAGAACATTTTTGGATTGTATGGATGTGCAGAGACTGAGAGCAGCAAGGAAGGGGTGTTACTAGGTTAGAGAACAAAATCCAAACAAATTAAATCAACGAAGGACTTTTCAAGCAATAGCAGCAGTTTAGAGAAAAAGAGGATGAATTTCCATACATTTCCTGCAGTGAAATTCTCATGTAAATGGATTAAACCACAGCAAAAATCTCACAGGGGCCACTGCTGCTGTGGTTGAAAAGCACAGGCAGTCATAAGGCCACCTTCCTTTCATAAGTCTCTCCCAGCTCCTCTTTTCACTTTGAAGGCTCTTCTGTATTCACATGCCATCTAGTGGGTACATACAGCTAAAACAGGAAGATTTTCAAACACTGGGTCAGTTTCTACTTCTGGTAGAAATGCAGGCTTCTGGCAAAACAACGCTGACTGAAACACCTAGGCATTTGCCAGGTCTACGCCTGAATATACATCTCTACTGACTTTGACCCACTGGAAGGCCACACTACTTCCCCAACATTCTGCTGCTTAACACCCGCATCCCCAAATGCTCCAACACTGTGCTGTTATTTATGTCTAATGTGCACAACACTGGGCTCCAGCTGGTGTACTGTTAGGACGCAGCGACCTTTCAAGACCTACTTACGCAGTGCTATATGGGTTGCATCCTCCAAAGGGTAGCCTCTTTTCACAGAGTTTATGACACAGAATCCCACTGAGGACATTGCCTGCTCCCTGAAGTCAAGAAGAGAAAAGAAACCCAGACATGAAAACAAGAACCTCATACAAGAGTGAGTTATTGGCAGAAGGTATGGAGGAGGCAAGAAGCAGCTCAGTGGGCAGGATAAGGTACTAACACATTCCTCCTCTCTACTTGAGGAACCTCTTCTGGTTTGCAGCAGAGGGATTCCCACCTTATGAGCCACAGGAGGTTCACTAGGTGGAGAAGGCAGAGAAACACTACTTGCCCCCAACTTTCTCCCCTGATTTGCTTCTGAACGTCCCTTCCCACATGGACCACTTCCTCTTAACTCAAACCAAGCTCCCCATAAGCCACTCCCCCACTCAGTCCATTGGAAAACTGCTGTCTGCAGGTGGGCTCTGCCAGGAACAGAAGGGGAGATGCAGAGAATGGGTTCTTAGGAGTGAGGCAGGAGAGAAGCACTAGCTTTTCCCTGTCTTATCAACTTGACTAGTCTCCTGTTTGCCAAAAAGGATTTCCACTGCTGCAAATCAAGAGGATCAACAGAGCGTTGGTGAAAATGGAGGGAAGGAAACCACGAGAGTATTCCCTCTTTCCTGTGGGGCCTGCTAGGTCTGCTGGCGGCTAGAATCCATGAGAAATCTTAGGAAGCTTCTTGGGTCCTCCACACTGCCCTCTGGGTGGAATAATTATAATTTTTGCACTGACAAGCGCTCTGAGCGATCAGTTACATTGTTGGCCCTTTCCCTGCAGCAAGGACAAGCTCAGAGACCTTTCTTAAGAAGTGAAAAGTGCATGTCTCCAGCAAATATTTCATATGCTATACCAAGATCAAAGCTGGTGACTGCCAACTTTACAAAGTCCACAGTTAGTTACTTTTGAAAGGTGACTGCCACCTAATGCCATCTAGTAAACTAAGTTTTATTTTTTTCCTGCTTTGCTACTTTGTACCAAAATCCATTATTTCCCCCAATAATAGAAAAATTAAGTCTTTCTTGCACTCTATTTTCAGGGTGTCATAATTCAGAAACCTCTTGTCCAAATCACTTCAAAGTTTGCAGGAAAATTCTCCTGAGGCCCAGACCTAGCTACCAGTTTTAAGGCACATAAAACTACAGATTTGAGAAGATTGGGGGATTCTGGAAAAAAGTGGTCTTATTATGGAAACTCAGGTGTAAACTTGACTACAAAGCAACTATCATTGCACCGTAACAAACAGATCTTCGAATATCTAGAAAAGTTGTTTTCCCCTCTCCCTAAGAGACCACAAAGCTCCATTCCCAGATGTTGCTCCTTGTTCACTCTTTATAATAAGGTGTTGCTAAAATGACAGTAGCAGTCATAAGAAAATAACTTTCAAGAATTCAAAAGCCCAAAAGTATAAAACATACTTAAATATATTAACATCAGAAACAATCAAAGATAAAACAAGGTAAAAGTCATAAACTAAACATTTATGGATTTAGAAACACCCTGATTCACAGTGTGAAGATTTTATAGGATTTTCTGCAAGGTATAAGTAACACCATAAAAAGGAAGTGCTTCTTCACATTGTAGTCACACATCACTACAGGAGGCTTAGAGCAGCATATGTGCATCTCAGACTTCAGGGGATCAGCTGTTCACCACAGGAGTAGAACAGATTCTCCCCTCTCCAAATATAAAGCAGTACATTCCTGGCCTTCTGCACTGTTTGGAAGGTGAAGTGGGAAGAGAAGTCTGCCTTTCCCCTAGGCAATCAGTATTATCATTTGGCCAGGCTGGGATACATGTCTTGATGATCTGATACAAAGTCAATTATGCGTGTGTATTCTCCCTTCAGAATGGCAACTCATGCCCCCGAGCACATAAGTGAGGTAGCAGAGTGGTCCCAGACTCTGCCCAGGTCTGAGAATGTGTTGATGGGCATTCGTACCCACCTGGACTCCGCCCACACCAGGTAGCCCAGAAGCAGCATATATTATGGATAACAGACCCTGGCCCAAATTGCCATGTGCTTACTTTGCAAGCTGTAGGACATTGCGGTAGCAGCTATACAGGGAGCTCTCAGCTGCTGTGCGATATCTGCTCTTGTATTTGGGTCCCACAGTGTGAATAATGAATCGTGCAGCCAGGTTAAATCCTTTAGTCAGTTTTGCCTCCCCCGTCCGGCATCCTAAAGAAACATACAAAGGATAATACACTCAAGTCTTGGTAGGGCAGGGAGTAAAGCAACTCACTTCTCTTCATCCCCACACCAAACCCCACCTTGCAGCAAATCACTTCCACTTCATTGGTTTCTTTGTCTCCCATAGTTCCTGTACCACAAGACGACAAGCTGCTACAGCAGCACTCAGCCAGCCTGGGGACATGCGGTGAGGTGTACTAGCTCCACTCTGCTTCTCAGAAGCTAAGCACTCAAGGAGTAGAACAGAAGCACCAAGTCACTGGAGAGGCTGTGTACCTTGACTGCAGTTCTCACATGTAGGCCTGAAACCCGCTCCCCCTCACAAAAAAAGCAGTATATTAACTTGGCAAGACAGCTGCAGTAGAAACATGCTTTGCAGACAAACACAAACTCAGCTCTTCTGAAAGGCTTTGTTTTTAGGAGACTGCTGTTTGATTAAATTTCTTGGTATAGCAGACTGACGTGGTCCTTTTAATCAGGCAACTTGTGGTTGTCAAAGCTATTAGAGATTGACAAGCCCTAACAGCACGTTTCCCCAACATCACATTGGAACACAGCGCATAATTGTGCTTTGTGGTTTGTTCTACAAGATTTTCATCAGCCCAGTTTTGAATGTCTCCAGAGATGCCTGACAGATCTCACTGTTCAGAGAGGTTTCTGGGTATTCTGTTTACATTTTCTATTGTTCTATTTCATTCCTTTCCTCTTGGACAACTTGTCTCCCACAGACGGCATAGCATACACTGTAGCTTTCTGGGAACCATTTTTCCCCTCACATACTGGTAGTGTTCTGGGGACCATTTAGAAGCATCTATTTCACAACCAGTAGTACACTATGTACTTTGCAGAGAGTGATCTGAGCTCAAATCTATTTCAGTGGACCAAACTTCTTGCATCTTTAAAGAAAGATAGAAGAGCCAATGTACTAGCCAGGAGCTACAAGATGTTTTTTTCCCCTCATGTCTCCCCTTAAGGGTGAGAAATACTCTCAGAATCCATCAGCACAAGACTGGCTTAAACTATTCCAGCCCCACTTAAGGAGAAGAATTTACTCCCATTGACGAGTGAGAGTTATATTAGGGTATGTATCTTATGACTGTCTAAAACAAACTTAGTGCTTAGATTATCTGCAATACCCAGATGTAGAGACACTCTTTTCTTAACCTGTGTACGATATAATTTTTTTTTTTTTTTTTTTAACATCAGCTTTAATAAAAATTTTCAGTGTTCTGCACCACAGAACTGAGGAGCATTCGCTCCCTCTCAACAATAGTCCCAGCCCACTCCCAGCTGCTACTTCCCCCACCCCTTGTTGAGTGCTGAAAACACTGAGTAGGGCAATTGCTCCTCCTCCCAATCCTGGCTCTCAATACAACACACTTCCTCCTTCTGCAGGTTTCTCAATGGAAACCAGTAGCAGAATAGGGAGGTCACAGGTTAGAGAATGGAACAACTTCAAGGGGAGAGATTAAGGGAGATCCACATCAGAATATCCATAAATCAGAGTTCAGAGCACTTTGCTGAGCCAGCAGATCCCGACTGAAATTCCCTTCTCATCAGGTAAAGAGGAGAATTGAACCAGCGTCTCCCACTCCCTGGAAGAGTATCCTAACCACTGGGCTGAAGGTTAGAAGGGAGTTCCTCCTCCTGCCCGTTTTGTGTGGAACTCTGAGGCCTCTGACCATGCCAACTTGATCGGGTCCCATGCTGTGTTAGATAGAGGAGCACCTATCTTCCTGTGATTTGTGTACTGCATGGGGTCTTAGGCAGCAGAGAGGCACCCAAATGCCCAGAGTGAGGCAGCAGTGTGCATGACCAGAAAAAGAAACAGGTGCCTAGAGAATTTTTACTACAATAATTTAGGCACTGAGGAAGTTTAGGCGGCAGCCAAGTGGGAGTTTGGTGGATCTCAACGTTGCCTAAAAACAGGACCTTGGCACTTAAGAACCTTTGTGAATCCCACCTAAAAGTCTCTATTCTTTCCTTATTGTTCTAGAGCAGGGGTTCTCAAACATTTTAATGGGGTCACCACGGCTGGTGATAGACTTGCTGGAGCCAAGCCTGAGACCCATTGGCCAGGGCTGGCTTCAGCTTTTCTCCTTCCCCCTGGGGTGACGGGGCTAGGGTGGGCTTGGGCTCCCCTTCCTGGGGTCATGTAGTAAGTTTTGTTGTCAGAAGGTGGGTTACGGTGCAATGAAGTTTGCGAACCACTGTTCTAGACCCATCCAGGATGTGATCAGTTTGATTGGGGGAGTGGGGGCAGAAGCAGCCCAGGGAAGAGAGATTGTTCCCCAAACATTTTTTTCCTATGCAAAACTAGATAAAATCTTGACAGGAGCACACGCTGGGAAATGAAAGAGGGAGAGAAGTAAAAAAACTAACCTGATGTAATAATATTCATCTTAGTGTACACTTCAGCAGTGCATTCCACCCACAGATCTCAATGTGGCGTAGAAGAATTTGACAATTAAGCACACTGAGCAACGTTATAGTTTTGGAATAATTGCACCTTTGACCCCCACCCCAGTGGACTGCGCAAGGACTGCCCTCTCAGGTCTCAAGGTGACCCTCCCAGGTCTCTGGCCAAGGACCCACATCTCTCTCCCTCCTGACTAGGCGTTTAGGATTTCAGTCCCCTTGCACTTCCCCGACACAGCAGGTTTTGACTAAACTCCAAAACCTGCACTTTGCTCTCTTCAAAGGCTATGACCAGTGTATTCCAGTGGTTATACGTAACCAAACAATTCTTTTGAAGCAAACATCTTTATTTAAGGACAAAAACCTAAAACAAACCATAAAAAACAATAAAAAGATCTAAAACGTATACTTAAGCTTACCAGAAGGACCCCATCAGCCCTCGTGGGAGTCCTGATAGGTTCCAAAGCCTTTCAAACCCTTCTCCAAGGCTTTGCTTCTTTTGGTTATCAGGACACACCAGTTTCTAGCTCAAGAAGTTCCCTATCAGTCAGTTCAAACTCAGCCTTTCTACCAAAAAAACCTCTTTTTGTTCCCAGGCCTTCTGAAACAGGTAAAACCACATACTGTCTCCCTTTCCACTGTGGGTAAGACTTCAAAGGCTGAGCATCTGCATAGCCAGGCTTGGGTTTTTGCAGATTAATCACCTCCCAGTCATTCTAGATTCTACAGGGAATCCACTTAGCAAGCCAGGAACACAATGCTTATTGATACAAGGGTCTGAACATTTTGGGGCCCATCAATAAATAATAGTCTGAAGATTTTCATGGATTTCAAGGGCTGGCTCAAATAAACAGATAAGAATACTAACATTAAATACGGTAGTCTCAAGACATGCCTGTGTTTCTCAGATCTGTCACAAGTATTACCCCTACTTCACAAATCAGGAGCAAAGCACAGTGGCAAAGTGAGTTGCCCAAGGTAACAGTAACCAGGTAGCAAAATCGGTAACAGAGCCAAGATCTCATTTTACCTAGTCATTGGTCTAGACATTAGATGGAAGACTCAGATTTTTCCATGTAAAGAATGTTTTGGAGAAAACAGAGCCATCTGATAGACCTCACAGCATTTGGAAGACTGTTACTATACGAACAGTGCTGTCTAAGATGCAGTAGACTAAGATGATAAACTGACAAAAATTCATCCAGAAATCTGAGCCCCTCCCTGAAGTATTTCTGAATTAGAGGAAGCTGAACAGACTGTTCCCAGGGACATAGGGGTCAGCTGAGCCATCAAGAAAGCACTTGGTGCCTCCAGGCTTGAACAAGAGTAGCATATCACATGCTTTAAGTGTGACTCTTTCTCAGGGCTTAGAGAAAGTGGATACAAATGGGTGGGAAGAGCATGTGATAGATAGTGAAACTTCCTGCAATATCTTTGGGAGATCATACTGTATTTAAGTGAATGAATGGTTTATATATCATTGTGGGCCAGGGACTGGGTGCACTCTATGGGGGAAAGTGTTACCACAGCTCCTCCAGGAAGTGAAGCCAGTAGGGGACGATGAAGGCAAATCACTCAGGTTATAACACCTCCAGAAAGGTACCACCTTCTGTGGTTCATATATTCTGGTTCAAACCGGATCCTCCAGAGACCACCAGAAAAAGAAAGGACTTTTGGATAAACAGCCCTGAGCTTAAACTGACTCAGAGCCTTTGATCTGGCTCCTGATCTGAAGGCTGACATGAACTTGCAAGAACAGGGAAAACCCCATTCTAAGGGCTAAAGGACTTACAGCTACCAGCCCTATGTTGGAGTTGGGGTGACCTCTAGTAAGCTTTGTGGCATGTGTGTAGGTTTTCATTGGCTCTCTCTATAATGCTTTTACCTTAAGAATAAAAGTGCTTGCTTAGAAAGAGCTGTGTAGTAACTTATAACTGTTGGCCATATATTGGTCATAGCCTTCACAGAGAAAGCAAAGCACTAGCTAAGCAGTCTGGCTTGCTGGGAATATCAGTGTAGATCAGGAAGCTGCACAGCTTTAAAGACTCCAGTCAGAAGGGAATGAGATGTGACAGCTGTGAGCCAGAAACCTATAAGTGGGTACCCTTAAGGGACAATGGAGGGGGAAATACGTGTGCCGTTACCTTGAAAGGTATAAGGAAAACTGAAAGTCATCATTGCTACACTCTCATTCTGGGACTTGGGACCACAGTATCACTTCTCTCCAAGACCTTTTGCTACACAGAACAGCGTGAGACTAAAAAAAGAAGAAAGTCCAACGCAATTTCAAGGGTACAGGTGACAAAGGGATTACATGTTTAACTTACTAAGTGAACTCAGTCAGTATCTCCTACTTCTCTTGTGTTCAAGTCACTAAAGTGGAAATTCCACTATTTGTGGCACAGCCTTCCTCTCCTCTCAATACCCCAGCAGGGTTCTCTCTTAAATCTAACAGTGGTGTCAGTTTTTTTTCATCGACCCTGCAGTACTCTCCTGGAAACCATCAGCAATCTAGCACAACTAGTCTGAAGGATGTGTTACAGATATATTGGGAGACTATGGATTCCAATTAAATATTGCTACTTCAGGGGCGGAGGACAGCAGACAGCACACTAACCAGTATGGGAAGAAGAAATTGCGGAGACGACAGACGCTGACTCCAATTCTTACAAAGAGTGCCCAGCAGAGCAGAGAGACCTCTCTCCATTCTACTCCAGAGGAAGAAGCAAGTGTCTTACATTTACCTCTAAAGGACGAAGAGGTACATCAAATCTGCTGGGATTCAAACTTGCAGTTCCAGGGATCTAGGTCATCCTCCAATATCTACCAGACTTCAACTATGCCTGACTACAAAGGACATTCCTTATTGTGCACAGAATCCTCTGTCATTTGCAGATTTACTTTCCCTTCCCTTTGATTGAGTTACTCAGACGAAAGAAGTTAAATCAGGAAAATGAGGTAACTATATAAACAGAAGAAACTAATCCCACCTTAATTTAAATGGCTGGCATAGTCTGGATTAGGAATATTATGCCTCTTCTTGTGTGTCTTGGAAAACTGACATAATCACCACTTCTCTACTGCAGGGGAAAGGCTTGGACTCACTGCCTACAGAAGGATCAAGATGATTTTGTGGTTAAGGCACTATACTGGGTTCAGGAGATCTGTATTCAATTCTCAGCTGTGCCAAAACTTCCTGCAGACTATAGGGAAGTTGTTTAAACTCTGTCTCAGTCACTCACCTGCAAAATGGGAGGGCTGTATGAAGATAACTTGGTTAGTGTGTGCAAGGTGCTAAAATACTAGACAGGTGATACAGAAGTATCCAGATAAAGACAAGTCCATAATTCAAAGAGTATTTCTCTCTAGAAAAGCAAAATTGCCAGCCTTCCAATAGGGTTCTTCTTTCAATATTATTAAACTGGCTTGTGGAACTATTTCTGATTTAGCACAGGGAAAAATGAAAGAATTGATTAAGAAGTGAGGCTCTATTTTATCATGCAGGGCAGCAACAATTTATCCGTTACTAGACATTGGTTCCTAAAAGATTAGATTGCATGGCTGCAGGCTAGCAGCATGTACAGAACCTACTCAACATGAATTCTTGTTGAGTTTGAATTTTTGTTGGGGTGAACTACAAGACTCCCTGAGCATCTCCTTAAAAAGGGGCAGTACAGCAAAATTAGTATTCATACAAGTTCAGTCTCTGCAGCAAGAACTTTTATAACTGCTCTTTTAGATAACTTCAAACTTCAAGCAGCCTCAGATAACAAAGGGACAATTGTGTCATAGTCTGAAAATAAGAGCTAAGCAACTTAAACGGCTGCCAGAAGCTTCTAGGGATCTGTATTCTGAATTACAAATGGGGGAATTGTCTACTATAGGGGGAAGTTTTGGCCTGACTACATTTCACATTAAAACCAGGTAAAGGAAATAAAGGTACATGTCTTTTCTGCACCTTCCTTGCACTTCAAACTCAGATACTTCTGCTACATGTTACATGGTGGCAGCTGCATTGCTATACAGCAGGATTCTCCTTACCTTTGAGTTTCTGGAGTTCATCCCTCAAGTCGGGACCAGCATGCATAAAGATGCTCTCAGATACCGGATTCTTATCTGTGAGAGATTCATTGCTGGTGTTTACTATGGCTGTGCAGTTCAGTAATGCTACGTTTCCTTTCCTGAGGAAACAAAGCCATTGAGTGCAGGTTAGATACATGAGTTTGGCACCACCGAAGTTCTTCTGGACTGCTAAGGGGTTACTATTGCCTTGTTTCATGATACACTGTACTCCTCTCTCTCACCCTGCTTGAGAGATATGTTCCACAAACAGAAGTATAGTTTAGAAGAAATTAAAGCTGGTAAAACACGGCATCCTCACAATGAAATCTTAAACAATGAAAAGTCAAGTTTCCAGGTAATTTCTTAATCATACCCTAATGCCCATGCACTACATATCCACAGACTCAGAATCTTCACAGTGAACTTCACTCTACCTCCAACTAGTATGGAAACAGACTACATGCAACCCATAATTCTCCCTCACAGTACAACCGTAACTGCAAATTCACGCTTCCCCAATAAACAACACATTGTTCACTTAAGCAGTGAACTGTAAAGAAATTCCATGTTAAACTTTGAGAGAAATTAATGTGTTGTGTGTAGCATGTTTGTTCATCACGTGGAAGCAGAAATAAGTTCCTTGCAATGATGTAGAGTCTGTGACTGGAAATGTGCAGTGTAGGCATTAGGGTAAAGTTTAGAGAGTCTCATAACTTGGGATTTTCTTGTTTTTGAGGATACAGAGAGGATATATTACACGCACTTAATTTTACTTAATATTTTGCTTATGGAATTTCCTGGATTTTTAATATAGCAATGAGGGTCTTATCGGTGGTATGATAACAGAGCAAGGATTCATCCCTGACTTTCCCTATGGCAAATGGGAATATGGAGGGAACAATGATATTTGAGGTGGGCAAAGGGTAATATTTGTGAGGCCCAGTGGGTCTGTCTCTAGTCTCCCTGATGCCAATATATTACCCCTGTTCCTGGAGCCTGTCAAACGCTGCATCTGATCCAGTGGACCAGCCTTGGCTCCTCAGAGCAAAGGAGCCTCTTTTGAAACTGTAGAGCTCTGATTTTAAAGAAAGCCTTCTAATCATGAACAGGCTGTTACTAATACAGTGCTGTCTCTTAGTCTTCACCCAGTCAGTTTAAGTGCATCTATCTTACCATTAAAAAAAACCTCTGGGCAACTGTGAAACTGACAGGAATCTGGTCACTTGCACTCTGATGCTTCAATGGAAAGCTGTAAGTAGGATCAGAGACAGGAACTGAAGGAAGAAACTGAGGCTTAGAAGGAGAAGGATAGAGCAACAGTGCCCCTACCCACCCATGTTTGCAACAGCTAGGAGGATCTGGGGTGAACAGGCAGAGATAAAGCCAGAGAGAATGATCCTTCTTCTGTGCAGCAACCAGAAGGGGTTGGAGAAAGGGCTGATCTTCAAATTTACCAGACACCTATGATCTGGAGGTTCACGTGAACGAGACACCCGAGCAAAGCCAAGAAATCCCAACCCCCCTTCTTAGCAGCTGGGAAAAGGGGGGGCGGGTGGCTCTTCTCTTTATTCCTGGTCCTCAGGGTGCCCCTACTTTTCATACTTGTCTTCTGCTGATAGGTGTAGTCCTCTGGAAATTAGGTGTTGATAAGTGTGAGTGGGTGGGCGAGGGAGAGGAGATGACATAGATGGGGTAAGTTAGCACAGAGACACCATTGAGATAGACAAATTTTGGAAGAAGAATATGGAGACAGAATACAACAAAGAAAGCATATGGAGGCAGAGAGACAGAGAAGAAGAAAAAATGACACACACTGAGGACAGTACAGGAAAGGATACCCCATTATTCTACGATAGGAATGCAGAGAAGAAAGCGAGACAAAAAGGAGAAAAAATCCATACCATGTGAAGAGCTTTATTTTGTGATGATTACCATTTTTCAGGCACTTTGTCATCACTGCATTCATTACTGTGGCATCTAAGAAGTCAGAGCAAGTTTGAACTTACCACAATATTATTTTTGCATTGATGTCTTGCCTGTATGGGAAAGGTGATCTAACATCAAGTTGGGGTTTTTCAACTTGAGTTTTGTGGGAGTCCAGTTGGTCTGCCTCACAGTAGTCATTCCAGGCTGGCAGAGAATCAATATCCACAAATTGGGAAGGAGCACCTAAGGGATCCATGGAATGGAAACAGCAACTCCTCTTTCCACTACCTCTTCAGCACTCCAATGCTCACTGGAGTCTTTCTGGTGCTTCAGAGGAGAAAAAATAGGATCATAGACCTGGATTTTCACTGAGAATAATTCTGGAAGAGTTAGACTTTTCATAAAGGAAAGCTGAAGAATAATTAAAGCATTTGCAGGTAGCAATGTAGTTAAGATTCACAGGCTATTTCATTCCTAACCTATCCTCTGTATGGTTTCATTTTTTGATCTTTAAATGTTTGTGCTTGGTCTCAGTACAAAGGTGAATTGTTTTGGAAAGTCTGAGCTAAGATAATTATTCTGTTTTTGAATTATCCAATGGTGAAAAAAACCCTCATTTTCTTCGCTATAAAATGTTCCAATTGGCTTGTGAACTTGAATCTTATAAAATGCTGAATCTATACATTCCACATTTTGCAGATTTGTAGTTCAGCCTAAGAAAGAAAAATCAAATTTGAAGAAAAAGTGATTCAGTGTTTTAAGTAAAAAAGGTACAAAAATACACACTTATGTATACATAACAGGATAGATTTTTCTTTTCTGACTACCTTAACACTTAAACATCCAATCCTGCATCCTCCACTGCAAATAAAGTGCTCTTGAAGTCATTTAGAGTTAAGGGTGCTTAGCTCCTCTTAGGATCAGGCCCTTAGTGCTTTAGTAACATTTAAACACTTTAAAAACAAAAACAGTCAAATTTGCTTGCTCTCTAATTTGCAAAAATCAATAGTGGCTAGTGGACTGTCAGTCACTAATACAAATTGAAGTCTATTTCTCTCATGCCCCCTCCAAAGACTTGGGAAGTTCAGCACTTAAGCTACTGTTCAGTTAATTTTTAATTTTGAGTTAATTTAACTGGCAACAACTTTGAAAATCTCTTATTTCCCATGTAGTAAAAAAGATGATGCATTTTCCCAGTCCTGCTCTGAATCAGCCTGGACATTCTGTAAAGCCACAAAAATTGATAGAATGACTTGCAGGTTAGCAGTGCTCCTAGATTCATCGCTGACACTAATTTCTTATACAGTAGCATTTTCAAATGATGCTTTCTATCATCTCTGATTGAGTAGACAAATCTGCCTCATCCTGGCAGATGATGATCTTGCCTCCATTATGCACATCTTTTTTTCAACTCCTGTCTGGACTACAGTAATGCAATATACTGGACACAAACCCCTCAGGAAACTCCAAATAGTACAGAAAACTACAGCACATCTCCTCAATAACCTGCGCCACTGCAAACACAAGCAGAATATGAAGATCAAGGTCTTGTTCCTTAACTTCAAGTAAATTAGTCGGGGAGGAATTCTGCACAACAGCGCATGCACAAAATTTATGTTCCTCACAGATTTCTTTGCTTCCCCATCAGAAAGTCATTTTTCTGCAGGGAAGCAAAGAGAAGCCACAAGAGTGGTCATGTGACCCACCCCAAGCAGCGTTTCAGGTGCCCAGGGCAGCCGGCAAAGAGGTAAATCATTGTGAGGTGGGGACGGACCGGGGAAGACCCAACTGATGGCTCCTACCCTGCACTGGACTCAGATGCTAGTCCTGACTGGGCTGGGGAGGATGGGACTTCTTCTTCCCTTGCATGGCATCCAGGGCCATGTCAGACCCACCCCAACATTTCTTCCCCAGCTGCAGGAACCTCTGAAAACTCCTCTCCATCCCGGTTCCTGCACCCATCACTCCTTAGCTGCAGAGGGAGGGATCACTGTACAGGGAGCTGCTCTCCCATCAGCCCAACTTCTGTGCATCCAGACCCCCTCATACTAAACCCTCCTGCTGAACCGCACCCGCCCCGACAAGCCCCACTCCCACTACTCCTGGAGCACTCCAACAAACCACCCACTCGTGGATTTCCCCCTACTGAGCCCCAGCCAACTGCACCTGGATCCCCACCCCACTGAGCCCCACTCCCCCAGCATCTGGACCCCTTCAATGAGCTTCCCACACCCAGAACCCCCTGCCAAGCTCTATTGCCCACACACCCTAGAGCCCCCTGCTGAGCCCCAATTATCTTCACTTGGACCTCCCTGCGAAGTGCCACTACTGTTACACCCAGAACCCCACAGCAAGCCCCTGTGCATCAAGATTCCCCCTGCCCCCAGATCCCCCACGGAGCTGCCTGCACCCCCAATGCCCCAAACAGAACCCTCTCAACCCACACCTGGAGCCCCTCACACCAAGCCCCTCCACATTTGGATCCTGCCTTACTGAGCCTGCCTGCCCAGACCTGGTGCACCTGGCACAGACAGGCAGGGCCCTGGGGTGTTTCTGGGACAGGTCTATTCCTTGCGCTGTGTCAGGGTTGGCTGCAGCTTCACCGCTGAATTTGCATCCCAGGTGGGAGGGGAGCTGCACAGTGATCTTCCATCTCTATGCAGCCAGTGGCCTGTGCTCCCCAATGCCATGCTGGAGCCTCCACATTTATTTGACAAATAAAATTTGCAGAATTTTAAAATACAGTAAGCAGAATTTTTAATTTTTGGTGGAGGATGCCTTCAGGAGTAAGTATTTAAAGGCCTGAGCTGAGCATACCTAAAGCTATGGGATGAAGGCCACATTTCCCAATTCTGCTCCTCAGACACAATGAGCTCTACACAGTAAGGGTAAAGCCGATTGCGTAGAACACAATTTCTAGCTCCAGACTGTGGAATGAACTGACAAAGGAACTAAGGCTCATCCCAAAACATCACCTTCTTCGGCTCCAAGTACACGGGTGCACTTCTTTGACCTTGTCTTCTCTAACAGACAAACAGCAGCATGTGCACTAAAATAAAAACCCTAAAGCAAACCCAAACCAAAACATCAGAGCAACTGGCACCACAGCAGCTACTGGCATGTTGAAACTGAGAGACTGAAACAGGAATCAGTGAGGAAAAACTGTTCAGAACCTGTGAGAAAATAAGTAGTACTATACTGTGTGGCAGTCTGCCACTGAATTAAGACAGACACTTGGGATGAAACCTCAAATACACTGAAGCCATTAGATACTTGTATCCATTTCTGACTGAGATTCAAAGTTTGTTCTTTTTGCACAAGTATACTTGTGTCACTGAAGCACGTGGTACATACCACACGAGCAGAAAGATTAGTAAAAACCGTAAGGAATGCAGAAAAAAGGCAACAGAAACACTTACTGGGAAGAGGGGCATATCTGAAAGGAAAAATTGAGAGTTGAAAATACACAGTTTGGCAAAATAATAAATATTGGGGTGGCAGGTACGATAACAGTCTAACAGTGTGACCAGTACGAAGCAAGGTGACAGGTGAGGTATAAACAGAAAAACTTTGGTTAAAAGAGTTAGACTGAATCATGGGAAACATTAGTCACGGTCATTTCTCTCTTAGAAGAGTCTCCCAAGAGAAGCAAGTGAAGTTAATAACTGAGAAGGTCTCCTGGCCTGAGAGCCCATCTTTTAGTTTCTGTCCGTGCAGCATCACACCTGTGCCTCTAGGGGGCACGTAACACAACAACACGCATCTTCACCTTTCCCTAGGTGCCTTACACAACGGGACAGCGACTCGGGACTGGAGAACACGGGCCGTGCCCCAGGCCCAGTCCCCCGGCAGGAATCCCCCCCCCCCCCACCGGGCGCAGACCGCGGACCTGGGCAAGTTCCTACGCAAACGCTCGAAGCTAGACCCCCCGCCCTCACCGTGGCGGCCGGGACAC
Organism: Chelonoidis abingdonii; assembly: GCF_003597395.2. Lineage (NCBI taxonomy): Eukaryota > Metazoa > Chordata > Testudines > Testudinidae > Chelonoidis > Chelonoidis abingdonii. The sequence goes on along the minus strand of NC_133769.1, from coordinate 155,716,097 downwards.
GCGCCCCGCAACCCAACGGTTACAGGCCGCGCGCCTTGCAGCGGGGGGCGGGGCCCCTCAGCACAGAACACACACAGCGACCACACCCTGCCTAGCAACGCCCGCCCCAGGAGCTCCCCCTTAGCAACAGACCCCAGCACCACCCCGGGCCCAACCGCTCGCGCCCGCCCTCGCCGCGGTCCGCCCCTCACTCACTGGCCGGCCCCGCTCCCCCCATCTGGCGAGAGGGTCCCGGTGGTAAGAGTCGACTCAGCAGCATCACCCAGGAAGTGGGCACTGAGCCTGACCCACGCGCCTTCCGCTTCCGGATCAAAGCCGACCAATCCCGCACAGAACAGCCGGGATGACGCCAGATCTTACGTCACTTCCGGCGGAACTCTGGACGGCTTCCCCAGCCTGGCCACTTCCTGTTGTGCGGAAGGAGAGACGGTGTCTGCGCGCGAGTGACCTGCGGAGCCACGTGGGGGCGGTGAGCGCGGGGCCGGTGCGTGGCGGATGCGGGGCGGGGATTGGGTGTTGCAGCGCACGCGGCGCGGCAGCGCCTCCTCCGCCCGCTCGTCCACTCCCCTGCGGGGTCGGCGCCGTCGGTCCCTGATCCCAGCGGAGCTGCCGCACCCCGGGCTAGAAGCGGCTCCCGTCATGTGCCGCGTTTCCAGTTTGGTTCAATAACCCTCAGCTCTCGCACTGTGCACATTGCTCCAGCGCCCCTGCTCATCGCTGCCCCGGCGCCGGGCCCAGTATTACCGGGAAGGAGAAATCGGGCAGCAGTGCTGGTGAAGGGGGAAAGGGAACACACAGTACATGTGCCCGTGCAGTGCGATAAGGCGGAGGGGAAAAGCGCAGGTAGTGTGGAGCTGTGTGTGTAGAGGAGAGAGCTCGGGTAAGGCCTCATCTAGAATATTGCGTTCGGTTCTAGGTTAGGCGTATATGGAAAGATTAAAAACAAAATATGTATAGCAATGGCGTGATGACAAAGGAGCATGATCATTCCCTGTAAATACTTGTAGGGTGGAAGGTATAATTTAGGCTGGTCCAAAGTGGGAATAATTAAGAGTAATGGGGGTAATTGTGCAAAGAAAAATGTAGACTGAAATAATGGAAAAACTTAGTGCAATCTGGCACACTGTGGGGTAGTCTCCCAAGGGAAGTGTTGAGAACCCTGTCGCTTTTAATGTTTCTCCACCCCAGTTTAAATAATACTAAAAAAAGTTCTGTAGAGGAAAAGTGGACTTGATATACAGCAGGTCTTTTCTGGCCCTAATTTCTCTTTACACATGAAATTTTTCTCAGTGATTTCTGTCTTTTCTTTATGTCCAGGTCAGCTACCACCTGGGTCTGGAAATTGCACCATGGGTCTCACCAAGCAATATCTGCGCTACACAGCTAGTGCATTGTTTGGAGTGATTGCCAGCCAGAAAGGCAACATCATCTATGTGACCCTGCGGGGCGAAAAGGGCCGCTATGTGGCAGTGCCAGCTTGTGAGCATGTCTTCATCTGGGACACCCGGAAAGGCGAGAAGGTGATGAGCTGTTTTCCCCCACTGTGAACCACAATGGGGTGACACTGCTTTGTTGTACTCCAGTGAGACTAGAAAAGTGTAGCTGCATGAGTTATCTTTGCTGGGAGCTCCCCTTCCAAAGAGATCAAATAAGCTTAGAAATGGTGGCTTCTAATATCCCAGAATGCTCAAAGTGCAGCCAGTGGCCATCAGCTCCTTTAGAGTTCTGTAGTCTTGGCTGGGGGGCACACTCACTGGCATTGAGATACTATGATGGTGGGGTCATAAGAAGTGGCAGACATAGACAACAGTGGAAAGGAAATTTGAGGTTTCCAGTGTGCAGTGTAGCCAGGCAACTCAGATCAAGACTGAGTCTGGAACTTATAGTGACCATGGGCTGCATTTCAAATAAGATGAGTGCATCTTCAGTCTCCTTGCTTTTGTGCAAGCTACCTGCTGACATAACCTTTAGGTTATTACTGTGTCTACACGACAGCTGGGATCGACACTCTGAGATCGATCCACTGGTGGTTGATTTAGTGGGTCTAGTGAAGACCCACTAAATCAACAGCAGATCACTCTCCTGTCGACCCCTGTACTCTACCCCTGATGAGAAGAGTAAGGTAAGTCGACAGGAGACTTTCTCCCGTCAACCGCCCCAGAGTGTAGAACCAGCGGTAACTTATCCTAAGGTACGTCGAGTTGCGTAGCGTAGGCCGATTTACTATGGTGATGTAGACATAGCCTAAGTTTGGTTGCTTCTGTCAGAAGTACATGATACACGTACCCTGTGTGGGGACCTTTACTACGCAAAACTTAACTGATCCTGATTCTTTCCTTTGATCTTAAATAATTTATTTGGGTGGAAAGGTATATGAGTGTCAGTTTCATTGAGCCATTCTTCCTTGTTACTCCTAGAGTTGAGTATGAGATTTGAAGTTCTACTGTTGACAATGCAGAGCAGTACAAAAGGACATGAAGATTACTGTTTCAAATGACATATTAGACCCAGAGCTACACTAACACAGTGTTTTAGGGGTCTTTTGGAATTCTGAACTCATGTACACCCTGTGGCAAAAAATAATTATGTTATATGCCTCAGAGGAGCTAAAATGGAAAGGAATTGTCCTGTGAAGAAATTTGGGGTGCCCCTTTTACTAGCAAGCAAGAGGATTAACCTTCTAGCTGTTAGACTTCTGGGTTCTAGTCCTCGTTGCACCCTGATTTGCTGTTTGGCCTGGTGATGTCAAGTGCCTCATCCTCCCCCACCTCAGTTTCCCCCTTTTAAAATCTGCAATAATGATATTCCTTCATTTCAGTAGCGGATTGTGAGGAATGAGTTTCTAAAGTAGTGGGGGTCCTCGGAAGGCCTGATAGACAAACAAAGTATTCTCTTCCTTCTGTTCTCTATGGGTGTGTCTAGCTCTTGACACGTCACAAACACCTTGTCTTCTGAAAATTACAGGTTCTCATCCTTCAGGGTCTCAAGCAGGAGGTCACTTCTCTCTGCCCATCCCCAGATGGGTTGCACTTGGCCGTTGGGTATGAGGATGGATCGATCCGTGTCTTCAGCCTCCTGAGTGGTGAAGGGAATGTCACTTTCAATGGACATAAGGCTTCAGTTACGACTCTGCAGTATGATCAGCTGGGAGGCAGACTGGTGTCTGGCTCAAAGGTGAGAACCGGTAGGAGAAGCCAAGTCTGGAGGTCAGTTCTTTCATAATTAGGGAGGACTAGCTCCTCTGTGGAGATAACTGTAGTTATGTCTACAGGTCAAGTGGCCTGGCTAGGAAGGAGTGGATGGTGCACTGGAATAGCACTGGAGGAGTGTTAGTGAGAGGATCTGGGTCAGATTCACAGCTGAGTTGCATCACAGATCTTTATGGAAGGGCTAAAGATTGCAATAGGAAGGGGTGCTGTAGATCAGGACTAAAGTGCATTAGTGGACCTGTGCATGGGGGAGAATAGGGCTGGAATGGTGGGGGTGCTACAGAGTGGGCATAAAGTACATCAGCAGATCTGTTCATTGAGAGCCAAGGAGCCTAGCAGGGGACCTGCAGGGCAGGACTGAGGGACATTGGCAGAGCTGTGTGTGGAGCCCAGGACTAGAATAGCAGGGTGGCTGCAGACAGGGCAGAACTATTGAAGACAGGGGGTTTGCTAGGTCTGAAACAGCAGGGGGTGCTTCAGGCCAATACTAAGGTGCACTTGTAGAGCTGCATGTGTGTATGCGGGGAGAACGACTCCTGGCTTTATTAGCCCTTCAGTGTGTACTAAAACTCAGATTTGGGGGAAAACAGTCTGCCTGCCGAAGGTAGTGTATTGGGTCTGATGGCAGAAGATTCTGCTGATGTCCATCCTTTGTGATGTACCTTTCCTTTCAGGACACAGACGTCATTGTGTGGGATGTCATCAATGAAAGTGGGTTGTACCGGCTGAGGGGGCACAAGGATGCTGTCACGCAGGCGCTCTTCTTGAGAGAGAAGAATCTTCTGGTTACCAGGTACACTGCCTGCTGAGCTTGCTGAATTGAGGATTCAAGGCTTTACTCATCTATCGTGTCATGTCAAAATCTGTTAACTTAATACAAAGAAATGAAGCGTTAGATTTCATAAATGGTGCTCTTTGCAGGATGAACACATTCTTAATAAGCTTTTCTAAAAAAGCCTTATCATAACACAATAATCTTAACTGTGAGCCAGAGACTTTTTTAAATACATTAGTTATCTTGATATCTAAATGTTTTATAAGGAATACCATTAAGTGGGGAATATCAGCTAATGAGACACTGTCTATTTAAAAATAATTATTCTTTGAATAGTTTTTAAATCTACTGTTAAATATGGTACCTGTGTCATAGCTTTCCTACTCATATCTGAACCTTAGAGTTCAGAAAATAAGATGCTAGCATGAAACCTCCAAGCTTAATTACCAGCTTAGATCTGATAGCGCTGCCACCAGCCAGATTCCAGTGTCTGGCGCACTCTGGTCTCCCCAAAACCTTCCCTGGGGGACCCCAAGACTCAGATGCCCTGAGTCTACAACAAAGGGAAATAACCCCCTCCCCTTGTCTCCTCTTAATTTCCTCCCAGGCTTCCCCTCCCTAGATGGCCCTGGACGATCACCCTGTTTCAAGTCCTTGAAATGCAAACACAGAGAGATCAAGTTTCTTTCACCCTCAGTCAGAGTCCCTGCAAAGGTAAGCTTTGCAACTCTGACACAAAGAGATTTTCCCTTCCCCCCTGTTTCCTTCCTCCCCACCAATTCCCTGGTGAGTTATAACTAGGAAAAAATCCAACAGGTCTTAAAAAGAAAGCTTTATATAAAAAGAAAGAAAAAGACATAAAAATGATCTCTGTATCAAGTTGACAATATACAGGGTATTTGGCTTAAAGAAAAATGAATAAACAGCCTTATCCAAAAAGAAATACAATTTAAAACATTCCAGCAAACTACACACATGTAAATACAAAAACAATATAAAAACCTATTGTCTTCTACCTTTGTACTTACACTTGGAAACAGAAGATTAGAAAGCTTGGAGAGAGACAGTTCACTCTCAGAGCCGAGAGCAACAGAGAGAGAAAGACACACACCCAGAAGTTCCCTCCCTTGAGATTTGAAAAATCTTGTTTCCTGATTGGTCCTCTGGTCAGGTGTTTGGTTACCCCTTTGCAGGTGAAATAGACATTAACCCTTAGCTATCTGTTTATGACAACCTGAGATTACTATAATAGAGGATACGTCTATACTGCGTCCCATCATGGCTGGACAGATGTGCTAGCTCTGCTTGAGCTAGCATGCTAAAAAGAGCAATGTAGCACAGCTGGTGGCTTGGGCTAGTCACCTGAGTACATACCCAGGGGGTCTGAGTGGGTTTATGCTCAGATGTGCTCCCAGCTGCAGTGTATATGTACCATAAGAGTAGCAGTATGTTTACAGAATGCATTTGACAGTACTTTGTGTTAAATCACTTTTGCTTTTCCCCCTGTATAATCAATTGGATTCCCTTTTGCTTGTGAATCTTTCACACAGTAATGGGACAGAAAAATAATTTTTAAAAATAGGGAAGTGATTATAGAACCATGGGAAGTGATAGGGAGACATGTGCACATGTAGTACCTGAACTGACTTTTAACGCCTCTTAACATTCACTAGCTTTAAAGATGACTGTGTTGCTTGGCAGGAGAATTTTTTTGATGAAATTCTTTTAAGAATGTTTTATTTATTACACTTATGTATCAGTTAATAGAAAAAGTATCACATGAATTTAGCACAAAATTATGCTGGTATCTTTTATTTTTGAGATTATTGATGAGATAAGAGTGTTTATTTGAGGAGTCCAGTGGCACCTTAAAGACTAACAGATTTATTTGGGCATAAGCTTTTGTGGGTAAAAAACCCACTTCTTTAGATGCATGGCTACCCCTCTGATACTTGTTTATTTGGGGTTAGAGTTAAAGCTGTGTTGTGAAGAAATATGCACTTGTTTAGTAGTTTATAAAATGGCTTTATTTTCACAATTTTCTTAATATTACTTTGTTTAGTGTTGGTAAATTAAGATAGTTCTTAATTTTAAAATAAACAGGATGGAGGGGTTGCTATATATTTCTATGTAGATGCTTGGGCAAGATGCACCCTATTTCTCATAACAAAGAGAAATATCAGCCTTAAACATAGTTGTGACTCCTTATTTAAGGCTGATTTTTGTTTTTCCACCAGAGATTTGACCTCTTTGTTATGAAAACTACAGAATAGTCTTACCCGGTCATTCAGCGTTTACTGAGTACAGCATTTTTTGACCGTTTACAAGTACGCTTAACTCATTTTAATAGTTTGTGTTAAAACTAATTTAAAAACAAGTTCTTTAAGAAATTTAGTGCTTAAAGTCAGACCTTTTTCATCCTGTCATTGCTCTGAAAGATTCTGTGATTGCATTTGGGTATCAGTGATTGAAAGGCTCCCCATAACACTGCATCCTTGGCCCTACGGCATACTGAGGCAGGAACATCCAGATGTTCTTAAAGTGCAGACACATTGGGACACAAGGGACTGGGCTCCCTGCACAATGCTGGTCTCTAATAGCACTCTTCTTCTCCATCCAACCCATGCACATCCCCTCACATATGGCCATTTCCCCAGTCCTCTTGGCTCCCTGTATTGGTTTTCTAGTATTGGAGGAGTTCTGTGGGGGGAGACAGAGAAGAAAGTGGAGATGTGGGGGCAGGGAGAAGCATGGTCCCAATATCTTTGCTTGTGCATCAGCACCCCTGCTTGGGCTGGCTCAGTGTGCAGAGGAGCTTAAGGTATGTCTACATTGCTGACTGTGTACCCAGGCTTCTTGTCAGGCTTGTACGTGTGTTGCTGCCTCTTCTTGGTGCTCAGGTTACCAAAAGTCATCATTCCAGCTGTTACCTACAGATATACCTTCCCATGCTGCAATCACACTGCTTGCAGTGTAGAGGTGCCCGGAGGCAGCCATGCCAAGAAGAGCCTTTAATGTGCTGGTGTTTGGACAAAAACACTCCCGTTGATATTAGTGGAAATAGAATTGGCCCTGGAATTAGACAAAGTCATTGCTAATAACTTTTTACTTTATTACAACTAGGGCTGTCAATTTAATTGCAGTTAACTCATGCAATTAACTCAAAAAAATTAATCACACTCTTAAACAATAGAATACCAACTGAAATTTAGTAAATATTTTGGATGTTTTTCTACGTTTTCCAATATATCTGTTTCAGTTACAACACAGAATACAAAGTGAACAGTGCTCATTTTATATTTTATTACAAATATTTGCACTGTAAAAAGATTAAAGAAAGAAATAGTATTTTTCAATTCATCTCATACAAGTACTGTAGTGCAATATCTTTATCATGCAAGTGCAACTTACAAATGTAGGTTTTTTTGTTACATAACTGCACTCAAAAATAAAACAATGTAAAACTTTAGAGCCTACAAGTCCATCATCCTACTCTTGTTCAGTCAATTGCTAAGAGAAATACGTTTGTTTACGTGTATGGGAGATATTGCTGCCCACTTCTTAATTACAGTGTCACCGGAAAGTGAGAACAAGCATTCACATGGCACTGTTGTAGCTGGTGTTGCAGGATATTTATGTGCCAGATGTGCTAAAGATTCATATGCCTCTTCGTACTTCAGCCATTGTTCCAGAGGACATGGTTCCATGCTGATGATGCTTGTTTAAAAAATATTGTGTTAATTAAATTTGTGACTGAACTCCTTGAGGGAGAATTGTATGTCTCCTGCTCTGTTTTACCTGCATTCTGCCATATATTCCATGTTATAGCAGTCTTGGATGATGACCCAGCACATGTTCGTTTAAAGAACACTTTTACTACAAATTTGACAAAATGCAAAGAAGATACCAATGTGAGATTTCTAAAGATAGCTACAGCACTCAACCCAAGATTTAAGAATCTGAAATGCCTTCCAAAATCAGAGGGATGAGGCATGGAGCATGCTTTTAGAAGTCTTGAAAGAGCAACACTCTGATACGGAAACTACAGATCCAAACCACCAAAAAATAAAATCAGCCTTCTGCTGGTGGCATCTGACTCTTGCTGATGAAAATAAACATGCGTTGGTCTACAGTGCTTTGGATGGTTATCAAGCAGAACCTGTCATCAGCATGGATGCATGTCCCCTGGAATGGTGGTTGAAGCATGGAGGGATATATGAATCTTTAGTGCATCTGGCATGTACATATCTTGTGACACTAGCTACAACAGTGCCATACAAATGCCTGTTCTCACTTTCAGGTGACATTGTAAACATTAAGCAGACAGCATTATCTCCTGCAAATGTAAACCAACTTGTTTGTCTGAGCAATTGGCTGAACAAGAAGTAAGACTGATCGGACTTGTAGGCTCTAAAGTTTGACATTGTTTTATTTTTGAATGCAGGTTTCTTTTGTCCATAATTCTACATTTGTAAGTTAAACTTTCATGATAAAGAGATTGCATGACAGTACTTGTATTAAGTGAATTGAAAAATGCTATTTCTTTTGTTTTTTACAGTGCAGATATTTGTAATCAAAAATAAAGTGAGCACTGTACACTTTGTATTCTGTGTCGTAATTGAAATCAATATATTTGAAAATGTAGAAAACGGCCGAAAATATTTAAAAAATGGTATTCTAATCATGTTTAACAATGCGATTAATCGCATGATTAATTTTTTTAATCACTTGACAACCCTAATTACAACCTGTTATTGCATCCTGTTTCCTTTAAGTAAACCTGGAAACATGACTCCTCAAGGAGATTTAATTATCTGGGGAATGTGAAGGGGATAGTAACAAGCTGTATTTGATTCTTTGAGCACCTTGCAAATGGAAAAGTCCTAAAACCTCTGATAAGCTAAAATGGAGCTGTGTCTGGTGCATTTAATTTGGCGCAGATCATTGCATAGTTCATTAGGACAGGTAGTGAAGAATATTGTATCAACTGAAAATACAGGGGGAATTTAGGGAGGCTGAGTGTTGGAATTTGGCCAGCACACCAGACCTGACACCTTTGCCCTTAAAGAAAGCAGAATGGTTTCTCCATAACACTAAGCTGGGGTTTCAGTGCTGACTCTAGGAGGTGCCTCCTAATGAATCACCAGCTCATATTTCTGTATTGCCTGGGTTTTGCTTGATCTCTTATCCTGACTCTGCTTAGCTTGTGAGACCTGCTGAGATCCTTGCCTAAGTATGTCTGACCTCTGACACCTTGCAGCATGCTTTACCTTTTTTTGTTTCTTACTCTTCAAAGCGCACAGTTTTGGCTGAACTCTGGTGACGTGGCCTCATGTCTGGGTGATGTCATTTGTTTTTTTCAGTGGTAAAGACACCTTGGTGAAGTGGTGGGACTTGGATACGCAGCACTGCTTCAAAACACTGGTTGGACACCGTACTGAGGTAAATAAAATTAAAGATGGAGGGAAGGAGTTAGTTCAGTACAAGTAGCACAGCACACTGGCTGCAAGGTAGCTTCCATTGGTACATCCACACTGCTCAGGATTGGATTTGTTTTAGATTGTAAACACAAACCCTGTGAAATATTTGTGGTTGGCTGTTGTGAAGAGGGTACAGGTGAGAAGCCTTGTCTGTTGAGGAGGCTTGTACCACTCTTGCTGGGAGTGATGTTTCCAAACTGGATGTCCTTGTGCAGTATCCTGGGTAGCAGGGGCGTGGGCTCTCTGTTTTCATTTTCCCTTTTAAATTAAAAAAAAAATCATGGTAATGGGTGGCCATATAACTAGACATAAAGACGCTTCCTGGTGTCTTCTCCTTGGTAGGTGTGGGGACTAGCCTTTGTGTCGCAAGAGAAGCGTCTCATCACTGGCGCTGCAGACAGTGAGCTCAGGGTGTGGAACATCACCTACATCCAGGAGGTAAGAACTGAATGCATCATCTCGGTTGCTTTGCTCTGGAGTGGATTGAACTGGAACACAGCAGGACTGTGGCTTTCTGGTCAGTATCCATCCAGGGGACACTCAGTGTGGCGCAAATGTTGTTTGATGGCTTTAACTGTATGTTTCTACTGGCTCCCAGCTCTGTTGTAGTTCTGTGCACACTGCCTTTGTGCGTGTGTGGGAGCTGTCCTAAGAATGGGGCACTTCTTGCTACAGGATCAAGCAGAGTGAGAAGCTGGAGGAAATTCTTGTCTGGGGACATGCATGGTGGCTGCAGACCACTCCTTCTCTTTGTTCGAATTGAGGTTAGCCAAATAAGCATGAAATGACTGGTGGCCACCCTCCTCTTCACCGCATGGGTGTGGCTTGTGGAGAGGACAGTTTTGACATCCAGTGCTTCACTTTGGTCTCAGGAGAAGGCCACTTGGATTGGGGTGGTGCAACGTGTGCTGGAACTGATGGTCTGCAGCTGGCTTCTTTTCCTACCAGGTACATGCAGCCCTCGGTGTCCCAGCTGGTGACTGATGGGGACCTTGGCTGGGCAATATTTGGGAGCCCTGTTTCAGGATGCATTGTGGAAGCTCTTCTGTATGGGCTGGTTCCATTTGATTACTATCTACGCTCTTAGGGCTTCGTTTCATAGAGCATCTTTCATCCTGCTTGTTCTCCTGAGTAGTTCAGAATGAAACCTATGACAGTGTTAAATGATTGGAGGGAATCGAGGTGTGATGAGGGAGAAGCCAGGGTGTGCTAAGGGTATTTTTTTCCTTTGCCACGAGCAGGCAACAGACCCTAATGAACCAGAATCCAAGAAAAGCAAAGGGTCTCCAGCTGCAGCAGAAAAGACTTCTGAAGTGGATGAGACCTCAGCCCTGGATGAGATGCTGGAGGAGGTAACCCTTTTCCCCACTCTGGCTAAGTGGTGCAGATTCACAGGGTATTTGTGAGGGTAGATACACAGCTCAAATAACTAAATAGGGGTTTGAGGACAGACTTGGTTATCTTGCTGACACTTGCCTTGCTCTGTTGGCTTTGTGCCCTGGGGATGGTCTCTAGCACTTCTAGAGAAGACACCCTGACCCCATAAGCAAGGAATCACACCAGTGTGTTCTACCTTCCTCAGGAACAATCTCTCACTTCTCCCCAAATACCCACAAAATAGCAGCAGGAACCTGTGCATCTATTTGCTGGTAACCTGTGCCAAAGAAATCCCCAATGTAAATATATTGGCAGGTCTCTAGGAAGGCTTGGCAGTGCTAGCAGAGCTCTTTCCTTGTAGGAAAGGGACTACAATATAATGGTTACTTTCCACCTGCCTCCGTTCAGTTCTGAAACTGATTCACCTCGGACTTATTAACAGTACCCTGCGTCATAACCAGGGATCCTGTTTTCTTTGATTAAAAAAACCAAAATTCTCTGCTTTTAAAAACCTATAAAAATCCCCGTTTCCCCACAATTAAAATGGAATGCTGAACTTTAATTTCCTTAGCCATGATGTATATAGTGTCAGGCCTTGGCTACACTTGAGAGTTACAGCGCTGGTGGTGGCTTTACAGCGCTGTAACTCACTCCCCGTCCACACTGGCAAGGCACGTACAGCGCTGTATCTCCCTGGCTACAGCGCTGCATGTACTCCACCTCAAGGAGAGGAATAAAGAGAACAGCGCTGCTGTTGCAGTGCTGGGGTGCCAGTGTAAACAGGGAATAATCTTACTATGCTGTAACTGACCTCCAGAAGCTTCCCATAATGCTTTTAAGTAAAGATTACGCTCTTTGTTTTGTTGTGATGCCTCTGTTTTGTTGTGAACTCTGGGCTCCCGGAGCTGCTTATCAAAAAAACAAACACAGCTCCTGTTTGCTGTGAATGAGCTCCCTTTGGAACGTCCACAGCTAGTGTTTGCTTGAGGAGAGAAGCAGCGGAGCGGGGGTCCGTTTCGGAGCAGCTGCTTATCTGGTCTGTGAGGAAAAAAACAAAGAGGACTATTTCCATTTAATGAATGAGAGAGGGATGGAGGAAGAGGTCGGAATTTACCAGGCAGGGAGCTGACACAGTGTCGGCTCCAAAAATCCACTCTCTCTGTCTCCCCCACGCTCCCTATCACACTCCACTCCACTCCCCTCTTTTGAAAAGCACGTTGCAGCCATTTGAACGCTGGGATAGCTGCCCATAATGCACCACTCCCAACACTGCTGCAAATGTGGCCATGACAGTGCGCTGGTAGCTGTCAGTGTGGCCACACTGCAGCACTTTCCCTACACAGCTGTACGAAGACAGCTTTAACTCCCAGTGCTGTACAGCTGCAGGTGTAGCCATACCCTCAGTTGAACACAGTGTTTTATCGATATACGATAGAACCCTGTTTATCCAAGCCTCCGTTATCTGGCTCTCTGTATTAACTGAACTATTGGCCATCTGGGGCTGACTGCGGTGGGGCTCCCGTGGTCAGCGCTGTGTGGCTGAGTGCCCGAGCCCCACCTTGAAATAAGGGATAGAAAGCTCTTTGCCAGTCCTCCTGATTATCCCAACTTTTGATTATCTGGTCTCAGTCCCAGTTAGATCAGATACATTGGGTTCCACTGTAAATTTAAAGCGCATTAAAAAATCAGCTACAAGAGGGGGACTTTGCAGGCATTGAATAAGTGGCACTGGTACTTTCAGTAACGTAGTTAATACATTTTTATTTTTTCACAAAATTTAAAAACTAAAGGTTCTCTCTAAAAACACAAATTCCACATTTTTCTGGGAGAAATGGATTTCAAGGATCACTGGTCATAAGGGTCTCAGAGTGGTGCTGCTATGTTTAGAATCAGTTCCTATTGTGGGAAGCCTCTTCCACTTAGATCAGTCAGCACCTGACAGCCTTTCACTAAATTCCTCCTCTCTGGATCACTTACTCACCTGTTGGCACTTCTAGAATCCTTTGAAGATTTCAGCCTCACTCATTCAGTTATAGCTAGACACGCAGCTTTAAAAACTGTTCCTTCCTTCCTCAAGGAATTTTCTCTGTCTCTGTTTTTAAGCAGGTAATTAAATGATCTCTCTCCTCCACCTTCCTCATCTCTCTCCTGCAATAGGAACTAAAAGCTGGTGCCTTAATTTTATAAAATTAATAGATAAATATTAGATAAAATTAACAGATAAATTCCCTTCCATTTAGTGACGGGCATGTTTCGGTCCATGAAAGAAACTTAGTTCTCAGACAAAATGCAAAAAACATAAGTTAAATTTGTGCCTGACACAAATGTTTGTTTGCTGTTAGTTCCCACCTCTTCCTTATCTCTTTTGGATGCTAGTCAGATGTTGTAGACTCTGCCCTTTCATTCTTGTATCTAAAGACTTGGTTGACCTTTCAGACTACAATTGTTTTCCCTTTCTGTATCCTTGTAGCGCCTCCTGAGGTGCAACAAAGCTGGCTCCATCATGCGGGCAGGAAGAGACCGAGTCGTTACTCTTGCCACTGACCGGACAGGCAGGATCCTAGCCTGCCATGTAAGTAATATGCTTTGGGGCCTTTTGCTAGTGGACTGCAGAGATGGCTCTATTGTGTGTCTCAGGGACTCTCCGCTGCAGCAGCTTCTTAGGCAACTTGCTGCAAGTATTAACTCTTGTGCATTTGTCTCCAGGGAACGGACTCTGTTCTGGAAGTGTTTTGTGTCCTTACCGAGGATGAAATCTGCAAGAAAATGGAAAAGAAAATGAGAAAAGCAAAGAAAAAAGCCAAGTAAGCTCTGGTTTTGTAAGTGGATGATGTCCACATGCTGAGAATTGACAAAAGGCCCATCCAAGGAGAGAGTGCAATGAATGAATCATGAACCATTTGCAGTTAGTCTGCTGTTAACATGTTTGTCTGTTCCTGGCTTGTTGGTGCTGGTGTGAGCCAGGTTGTTCTCTGCTCCCAATAATTGTGGGAAAATCACCTTCCATGTGATTCTCTTGCAAGAAGTGAGTGGGATGAGGGAATGGGCAAAACTCTCCTGGTAAAGCCCCACTTGTACATCACCATCTATGACTCAGGAGAGTTGCACAAAGTAAATACACTTGCCAGTGTGAAAGCTGGTGGTGCTAGCCTGAGTAACCAGAGTCACTTTGACATCTACAGATTGGGGTGGTATGTGCCAGGTTCAGATTGGGGCAAATTGTCTTTTAGTGGACAGCCTTTTATTATAAGTCTATTTTATGCTTCTCCAGTGTCCATTGTTCGTACATCCCCTGGTGTTTAACTGGTGCCTCACAATAGCCCTAGGAGGTAGGTGAATGTTAGCTCACTTCATGGGAAATCTGAGGCACACCAAGGATACATTTGTTTATATTTTGGTAGTGCCCAAGGGCCAGAATTAGGAGTCAGGACCCCATCGTTCTGAGCTATATAGTCACAGAACAAAACGATGATCCGTTCCCCTGAGAGCTTTCAGCCTGTTGGCTTGTCTACGCTTGAATGTTAATTTGGGTTAAGGTAGGGTGTGAATTTAAAGCACAGAGCTATTCTGGAATAACTCCATGGGTGGACAGGCCCTAAGTACACAGGTGGGGAGGGATGCAATTAAGTTGGTGTCTTGAACAAATTTCAACAGTGATATCTACTTCCTGCCTCCCTAAATTACCCTTGTGGTTTCAGTTTGATAGAGTATTCGTTTGCACTTCCTGTCATAAGCCTGTGGCTTGTTGCTGTGCTCCAATAAATAATTTCACTTTTCTGGAGTAAGTGGATTCTCCTCACTGAATAGTTCTCATAGCAGGGTGTGGTTTGATAGACATCTTAATAAGACAATCTAGGATCATTATTCTCTAACTTTGCAACAAGAGTCCTGGGATCTCTTTTAAGTTCTTCAGGACTGCCAGCAGCATTGCTGGCCCTCAAGGTCTGCGCTGAAGAGCATTGCACCTCCATTAGAACGGCACGTCTGTGTCAGCGCTGGATAAGAGTCCAGCTAGTCTCATTCGTAGAGGAGTTGCAGTGTGTTAATTTTTGGGGGCGGGGAGGTGAATGTGTCTGTACATTTCTGTCCCGTGTTAGCCTATGACTGGACTGGCAGTGCCCAGTAAACTGATTCCCAGGGGTTGTCTGACTTTTCTAGACTGAAGTCTGAGGAGGAGAAAGAGGAGCCTGAAGGAAGCGTTGAGATGAGTCTGCAAGAAGAGATTCAGCGAGTCACTAGCATCAAAGCTTCTGCTAAAATTAAGTGAGTGCAAAGCCCTGTTCTGGGGTCATTGATGCAGCTCAAGTACCCACTGAGGGGGCCATGACCTGGGGAGAGTTTGTATTGTACAAAGGTGGCTCATCTCCAGAGATGAGAGGCTGAGACGCCATAGAACTTAGAGCTGGGGAAAGGCCTGCAGGATCCCAGGTAGTCAACCTCCACCCCATATCCCTTCAGTGTCTTCACACCTCTTCCATCAAGATTGTTCCCTGCAAGGGATTCTCTAGGGCAGTGGTTCTCAAACTTTTATACTGGTGACCCCTTTCACACAGCAAGCCTCTGAGTGCGATTTCTCTCTCTCTCTGTCCCCCGCCCCCCATCTCATTTTAAACACTTTTTAATATATTTAACACCATTATGCTGGAGGCAAAGCGACGTTTGGGGTGGAGGCTGACAGCTCGTGACCCCCCATATAATAATCTCTCGACCTCCTGAGGGATCCCAACCCCCAGTTTGAGAACCCCTGCTGGAGGGGCTTGCCTCAGCCAGTTTTAAATGACAGGTCCAATGGGGCTTCTACTGTTGCCTTTGTTAGACTATTCCACTGCAGACTGCCTCCCCTAGCAAGAAGTTGTTCTTGGTGTTTTCCTCTAGTTTATTTCATCTTGTTTCTCCTAGTTATGACCCTGACTTCTCTGTCCATTTAAACAGGTCGTTTGACTTGATTCTGTCTCCGAAAGGAGAGCTGAAGGCCACCTTACTGCTCCAGAACAACACCATCGAGTCCTACATCCTGAACCCATCAGCACAGGTCCCCCAAGTTGTCCGTGCATCCAAGATAACCATTGGAGGTCACCGCAGCGATGTCAGGACACTGGCTTTTAGCTCTGACAACATTGCTGTCCTCTCAGCTGCTGCTGAATCTGTTAAGATCTGGAACAGGTGTGTGTTCTGATTCTGTAAATTCCTCTTCGTCTGCCTCAAAGGTTGGGGCTGTTCAGGTTAGAGGGGAGAATGGGAAATGGAGAGGAGAATGATCCCAAGGAATACAAAGTGATGAATGGAATAGAGAAGGTAGATGAAGCACTTTGTTTACTCTTTCTCATTATACAAGGACAAGGGGATGCTTCTTTCGTGAAACTGAAAGACGAAATTAAAAATGCATTACTAACCCAGGGAATTCATTGCCACTAGATATCATTGACGCTAAGAGTTTAATGGGGTATATAAAAGGACAGCTCTGGATATTGAGGACATCCACAGTCATGGAGTCAAAGAAATGTAGGGCTAGAAGTCACCTCAAGAGGTCATCAAGTCCAGCCTCTTGCACTGAGTCAGGACCAAGTAAATCTAGACCATCTCTGACAAGTGTTTGTCCAGCCTGTTCTCGAAAACCTCCAGTGATGAGGATTCCACAATCTCCCTTGCAAGCTTGTTCCAGAACCTACTGACCTTTATCGTTAGAAAGTTGTTGTTTTTTAATATTTAACCTAAATCTCCCTTGTTGCAGATTAAGCCCATTACGTCTTGTCCTACCTTCAGTGGATGTGGAGAGCAATTGGTCACCGTCTTTACTTTATAACTGCCCTTGACACATCTGAAGACTGTTATCAGTTCCTCCTTTAGTCGTCTTTTCTCAAGACAAAACATGCTGCTTTTTCTAACCTTTTCTTATAGCTCAGGTCTAAACCTTTTATTACTTTCATTTCTCTCTTCTGGACTCTTTCCAGTTTATCCACATCTTTCCTGAAGTGTGATGCCCAGAACTAGGCAGAGTACTCCAGCTGAGGCCTCAGCTGAGGTTGAGTAGAGGGGACAGTTAGCTCCCGAATCTTACATACAACACTCCTGTTAATACATCCCAGAATGACATTAGCCTTTTTCTCGTCTGCATCACATTGTTGGCTCATATTTAATTTGTGAACCACTATAACCCTCAGATCCTTTTCAGCCGTACCACCGCCTAGCCAGTTATTCCCCATTTTGATTTTTCCTTCCTAAGTGTAGTATTTTGTACTTAATTGAATTTCATCTTGTTGAGTTTAGACCAATTCTCTAATTTGTTAACGTTGTTTTGAATTCTAACCTGTCCTCCAAAATGCTTGCAACCCCTCCCAGTTTGGTGTCATCTGTGAATTTTATAGACGTTCACTCCACTCCATTATCCAAGTCATTAATGAAAATATTGAATAGGACTCACCCCTGTGGAACTCCACTAGATACTCTCTCAGTCTCGAAGCCAACCACTGGTAACTATTCTGAGTACAATCTTTCAATATTTTTCTTAGCATATGCACAACATGCTTCATGTGGCACGTGACCAGGATCCGTCATTGAATTTGGTCTGTTGGTTGGATCGTTAGCTTCCCTCGCCCGATCAGTTTTGCACCCACCTTATGCTGATTTCATCTAGATCGCATGTCACTACTCTGCATGTGGGACTGTATCAAAGGCATTACTAAAATCCAGTTTTGTCACGTCTATAGCTTCCCCCTATCCACTAGGCCAGTAACCCTGTCAGGGAAGGAAATTAGGGTGGTTTGGAATGATTTATTCTTGATAAATCCATGCTGGCTATTCTTTATAACCCTATTTATTCTATGAATGCTTACAAATTTGATTGTTTAATACTCTATAATTCTATGAATGAATTATCAGGGTTGGAAGGGACCTCAGGAGGTCATCTAGTCCAATTCCCTGCTCAAAGCAGGACCAATTCCCAACTAAGTCATCCCAGCCAGGGCTTTGTCAAGCCTGACCTTAAAAACCTCTAAGGAAGGTTCTAGTATCTTTCCAGCTATTGAACTTAGGCTGACTGGTCTATAATTCCCTGGATCCCCTTTTAAATGTAAGTACTATATTGGCCCTTCTCCAGTACTCCGGGACCTCATCCGTCTGTCCTCCATGAATTCTCAGAGATAACTGCTAAGAGTTCTGAGATTGCTTCAGCTTGTTCTTAAGTATCCTACGTTGAATTTCATCAGGCACTGTTGACTTGAATACATCTTACTTATCTGAAACAGCATGCTGGACTAGATGGACCATTGGTCTAATCCATATGGCCATTCTTATGTTCTAAATATTTTTAATGTATTCTTTTCCTATTTTGGTCTGCGTTCCCTTCCTCTTGTTGTTAATATTTATTGTGTTGAGAATCTGGTCACCATTAATCTTTTTAGTGAAGTGTGAAGCAAAATAGGCATTAAACACCGCAGTCTTTTTAATGCCATCAGTTATTAGTTCTCCTGCCCTGCTAAGTAGGGGACCTAAACTTTCTTTCCTCTTTCTCTTGTTCCTAATGTAGTTAAGGAACCTCCTCTTATTGCCTTTTATGTCCCTCGCTAGGTGTAACTCATTTTGTTCCTTAGACTTTCTGATTTTGACCCTGCATGCTTGTGCCATTCTTTTTGTACTACTCCTTGTCAATTCATCCATGTTTCCACATTTTGTAGGATTCCTTTTTGATATTTAGGTCATTGGTGGAGCCCTGTTGGCCTCTTACTATTCTTCCTATCTATCCTTTGCATTGGGAGAGTTTGCAGTTGTGTCTTTAATATTGTTTCCTTGAGAAAATGCTATCTTCCAAACTCTGTTATCGTTTCGATTTTCTTCCTATGGCATCTTACCTACCTGTTCTCTGAGGCTGTACAAGTCTGCTTTGTCCTTATTCTGCTGCTCTCACTCATTCCTTGCCTTGGAATGATATAATCTGTTATTTCACGATCACTTTCACTGAAACTGGCTTCCGTCTTCAGATTCGCAATCAATCCCTCGCTGTTGGTCAGAGTCAAGTCTAAAATGGTTGCCCTTGTGGTTACTGCTTCCATTTTCTGAAACAAAAAGTTGCCCCCTATACATTCCATGCACTGTTTGGAGATTTTGTGTTTTGTCATATTACTTCTCCAACAGATGTCTGGGTAGTTAAAAATCCCTCATTACTACCAGATCTTGTGTTTTGGATATTTCTGTTTGTTTTAGATATACCTCATCCACTTCTTCCAGATTTGATCATCTAAAGTAGAGCCCTTTGTCACCCTTATTTGTTTTCCCCATTTATCTTTACCCAGAAACTTTGCCTCTCACCTCCTTCCGGACCTCAGAACACGTGTATATATTCTTGATGTATAATTAACATCTTCTTCCCTTTTTTTCCCCATCTGTCCTTCCTGAACAAGCTATACCCTGCTATACCAATATTGCAGTGATAAGATTTAGCCCACCAAGTCTCTGTGATGCAATTAAGTCATAATTTAGCTGATGTATTAATACTTCCAGTTCTTTCTGTTTATTCCCAATACTCCTTGCATTTGTGTAAGGACATCTAAAATGTTGAGCAGATTCCCCCACTGATTTCCCTCTTGTTGCTCCTATGAGTGTATTGTAATTATTCATGTCTCCCCCCACAACATCTAGCCCTCTTAAGGTTGCCCTTCTTTATGCTCACCTGTGGGCTGTTGTCACCTGCCCCCTTTGAACCTAGTTTAAAGGCTTCCTTACTAGGTTGGTGAGTCAGCATGCGGAGATGCTCTCCCCTTCTTGGGTCAGGTGCACTGCATCTCTTCCCAGCAGTCCTTCTCCCCAGAACAGCATCCAATGGCAAAGGAAGCCGAAGCCCTCCCCTCAACACCGTCTGCATAGCCATGCATTCATCTCCAGACTGTGCATGTCCAGGCCTGGGCCTTTACCCTCATGTGGGAGGAAGTACAAGAACAACGCCTGGGACCCCATCTCCTTCACCCTTGCTCCCAAAGTCCTGTAATCACAGCTGATCAGCTCAGGGTCATACCTGGCAGTATCATTAGGGCCCAGATGGATGAGCAGCATGGGGTAGTGGTCAGAGGGACGGATGAACCTCAGCAGTCTTTCTGTTGCATTTCGGATGTGGGCTTGATCAGACTCCTTCCTGCAGAGTAGTCAGTTCTCTTTCCTCCTCCTGGTGTGCTGTATTTATCTGAGGTTGGCAAGCATCCTCCATCCTGGATGTCTCCGTGTGCATTCTGTTTATGAAGTCCTTGCCACCTCCTGCAGCTCTTTTACCAGCTTCCTGACAGACTCCACCAACAGATACTTCTCATACCAGGTGATTCTCCCTGTCTGGCTTTCTTTGGTGGGGATATGTAGGCTGCATTCCCAGCAAGTCAACACCAGAACTTGTGTGGAAGTCTCCAGGGTCAGGATGCCTGTCTCATGGAGTGTTCCAAGAGGTGCAGGCAGAGGAAGAGCTAGCAGTGGCGTTGCTGATGTGCCGTTTTCCTCTCATTGCAGCTCTTTCTTGTAGAGTACCTGCCAGTTGTGGGATGAAAGAAATCACACGTGCTGATTCTTTTTCCGTGTGGGATTCTAATCCTATGTTTTCTGACATAAACCAACCACTAACTGTGTGGGGCTAGGGAGAAACTTCACCCATGGACATAGCTTTGGGTTTTCTTGTATCTTCTCTGAAGCATCTGATGCCAGCCGCTGTTGGAGATAGGACATTGGACTGCCTGGGTCACTGTTCTAACCCACGATGCTATCGCAGAGCTCCCTCACCGTCACTGACTCCTCAAATGCTACTCCTCTGGGACATCGCTATCCTCTGAGAACTCCTCCTGTCTTGCTCCCTCCTCCTCCCTGAGCCAGCTGTTTTCAGTTATTTTGTGAGTGAGAGGTAGCAGCCTCCCTGTTCTCTCTCTGATGTAGGGAGTAGGTTTGGGGATTCCGTAGATTTTCTGTTTGAATCTAGCGTCTTAGAGGTTTCTGAGTGGGCAGTTAACTTCCCTGTGGGCTAAACTGTGCACTGATGCTTTGATTCTAGGTGGCATTTACCCTACCCCAGCCAATGCAATCTCTCACAAGCCTGCTGGGATCAGTATGTGGCCTGCCAGGCTCATAATACCTCACAGTGTGATAGTCCTTGCTGGCTGAAGTTCCCTGTTGCTACCATGGGCTGCTCTCCTTCCCTCTTGACAAGAATGAGCCAGGGGCTGACTGTGTGCCGAGTTGGCTTTCAGGGAACCTTTTCAGTGCAGTGCTGGGTTAGTAGCATTGGAACTAGAGGGCCAGGCTCTGAGATTGATTTGTCCCCCTGAATGGTGCTGTAATCTCTGGCCTCCTGTACAGTGCATGAGAGAGAGGCAGTTGCTGTGAAAGGCCTTCTAGCAACACAGCTCATTTAAACGGCCAAGGTCTATACCCAATGATGGAATCTCGCATGCTGCTTATGCCCACAGGTCGACCTTGCAGTGTATCCGGACCATGGCGTGCGAGTATGCGCTCTGCTCACTCTTTGTCCCGGGAGATCGGCAGATCATCATAGGAACTAAGGTAACCGGTGGTTTTCAAACTGTGGGTCGCGACCCAGCACTGGGTCATGGTGGCTCTGGCCAGCACTGCTAACCAGGCCATTAAAAGACCTGGTCGGCGATGCTGCCCGGCTAAGGCAGGCTAGTCCCTACCTGTTCTGACACTGCACTGTGCTCTGGAAGCAGCCAGCAGCAGGTCCAGCTCCTACGTGGGGGGCACACAGGGCTTCGCGCGCTGCTCCCGCCCTGAGCACCAGCTCTGCACTCCCATTGGGAGCTTCCCAGAAGAAAGCTTGTCCTACCACCCGCGCTGCACCCATGACCGGGAGCTGCCTGAGGTAAGACGGTGCCCCAGCCCTCTGCCCCAGCCCTGAGCCCCTCCCAAACCTGGAGCCCCTTCCTGCACCCCAGATCCCTCCCTGGCCCCACCCCAGAGCCTGCAAACCCAGCTCAGATCCCTGACCCCCTTCCACATCCCAACCCCCCTCCCAGTTCTGACCCCTACCACATCCCAAGCCCCTCCAGCCATGAGCCCCCAACCCAGAGCCCTTCCCGCACCCCAAAGCCCCTCACTTCCAGCAGGCCCACAAACACCACAACCTTCTGCCTCAGTCCTGAGCGCCTCTTCCCACACCCAAAAACCCTCGTGTGACAGTTAGGATCACCAAGAAACCCTGTTGAGGAGCTGCCAACCTGATTGCGCAGACTACTTTCTGCCCCTGCTTTCCATGCCCCGTCAGCCTCTAGACTTCATTGACCCTGACCTGGTTTAGCCAGGACTCACTAGCCTGCTGGCAACCCAGACCCAGGTCCGATCATGTCCCTAACAGCTGTAGGCTTGGACTGCAAGCAACTCACAATGATAGTTTCTTGTTCTTTAACACTCAGATCCCAACTTCCCATGGGATTTACTTAACCCCAAATAAAATTCCATTTTACCCTGATATAAGGCTTAATGCAAGGATAAAACTCATAAATTGTTCACCCTTTAGATCAGTGATAGAGAGATATGCACAAGCTTTTGACCCAACCCAGGTATAACACACACTCTACTTAATTTTAATAAGTAAAACAGTGATTATTAAATACAGAATAAGTAGGGTTTTAGTGATTCTTAAGTTAGAACGACAGAATAAAGTATAGTCACCAAGCAAATAACAAATTGAAAAACTCATAATCTGTGTCTAATCAAACTGAATACAGATAACCTCACCCTTAGAGATGCTTCAGTAAGTTTTTTCCTCAGACTGGACACCTTCCAGGCCTGGGCACAATTCATTCCCCTGGTACAGCTCTTGTTCCAGCTCAGGTGGTAGCTAGGGGATTCTTCATGATGGCTCATCTCCCTTATTCTGTTCCACCCATTTATCTATCTTTTACATAAAGTGGGACTCCTTTGTTCCTCTTGGTTCCCACCCCCCACTTCCCAATGGAAAAGCACTAGGTTAAAGATGGATTCCAGTTCAGGTGACATGATCACATGTCACTGTAAGACCCCAAGCCTTCATTCCTCCCAGCCTGACGCACAGGAAGGCCTGCCTGCAAACAGAGCCATCCACAGTCAATTGTCCTTGTTGATGGGAGCCATGAAGATTCCAAACAACCATTAATGGCCCACATTTTGCATAATTACAATAGGCCCTCAGAGTTATATTTCATATTTCTAGTTTCAGATACAAGAGTGATACATTTATACAAGTAGGATGACCACACTCAATAGATTATAAGCTTTGTAATGATACCTTACAAGAGATCTTTTGCATGAGGCTTATTCCAGTTACATTATATTCACTCATTAGCATATTTTTATAAAATGATATAGAGTGTAACGTCACACCCCTCATCCTTAGCTCTGGGTTGTGGGCATCAACAATTTTCTTCAACTTGGTCACCAGAAAAAAAGTTTGAAAACCACTGGGCTAGGGAACCTTCCTAAAAACTTCCACCATTGCTAGTACTGGTTCAGCTCCACTTGTGTTAGGAGCGCTGGCAGCCTTAATGAAATGGGCTGTCCCTGGTGATCTACCACTGCCTTGTAGCCCTCTTCAGAGCATGTCTGATTGGCTTAGTGCTGAAAGTGCCTGTGGCAGCTGGTGCCCTTTCTGCCCTAGATGTAGCTCGTGGGGGTTGAGCTGGCTGGTGTTAGCAATGGTGGGATGTTTTTGAAAATGTGAATGGCTGTGTCTAGTGGCCATCGAATGCTTTGAGGGCCAGAGACGGGTGCAGCAGGTCAGGAGTGAGGTGAATTAGTGGAGATGCATGTAGAGATTCCAGGCCAGGGACAGCTGGGGATGCTGCAGGCCAGAAATGTGTCCTCTGTGCTGAGTCCCTGGACAGAGCTGGTGCATTCCTCCTGGCTGCCAGTAGGATTCTGCATTGGCACCAAGATTCTCCTCTCTCACTTCATTTGGTCTGAGAACTCCCATGTTCCCCCTCCCTGTTATGTCTCTTTAACTTAGCTGCACTCCACTTCTGCTGGCTGTCTTGTTCCCAGTTGGGATCCTTGCTCCTTTAATCACAAATCCTTCTGTCTCTGGGACTCTGTGCTTCAAGTTATCACACCTTGTTTGCAACTCAGGCCTGCAGACTGGGCTTTTGACCTGTTCAAGCTGTCTTGGCATGTACTGGAGACAGAACAGAGTTGCTAACCTGCTCTCTGGTAATTTGTCTCCCCAGACAGGGAAGCTGCAGCTGTATGATTTGGCCTCTGGGAGTCTGCTGGAGACGCTTGCAGCGCACGATGGGGCACTGTGGTCCATCTCCCTCTCACCAGACCAGGTAACTTTCTTTTAGTGGTAGGTCTGTGCTGCTCTCAGGAAGCCTGTGTCTAAGGGGTGGCTTTGACAATGCAGAAGTGGGCATTGTAGGGTTTTGATGTGGGAGGTGTTTATCACCTTCGCACTTTTGTTTGGCATTATAAAACATGCTGCTGTTCAGTTCTGCATACCTGAACCTGTCTTGGTAGTACACCAATAGCCCTCTGCTGTTACAGCGTGGGATGTAATTTTCTGTGTTATCAAAACAGTGACAGCTCATTGCCTTTCTGGAACACTTCTCGTCTGCAGATCCTAGAGCACTAGGAAAACTTTATAACTGATTCCAATAGTGTAAATATGCCTCCTGGAAATGTGATTCTACAAGCAGACCATTTCTGTGTGGTTGATACGGTGTTCTAAGTGCAATGATATGGTCACATGGGTTTTCATCCTACACAGCGAGCGTACACATACATCCACTATCTACAGCAGATCAGTCAAGTTGACCCTTGTTGCTCCAGAAAGTTGTCAATATATCAGACAACCTGCTTGGTACAGGCTACATCTTGATTTATCCTGCCCACTCCACCATCTTAAGTTCATTCCTCCTGAAAAAATCCCATCTGCCAAAGCCTTTGAAATCCAAATGTGTTTGTGTCTTCTGCACGGTAAATAAAAGTTCTGTGTTTCCACTGAACCAGTGGTCAGTGTAACCTGCTCTTAACCTTCATGCCATAGGAACTTAAGATCTAGACTGGGTCTTAAGTTCTTGTGAACTTAAGTTCTTGTCTGGAACTTAAGAGCTAAAGGGTCCTCAAGTGTATGGACTTTGCTTTGGGTGTATTATTCTTCCTGAGTGCAGTGAAAGTGCTCTTGTTGGCTTTAATTTTAAATTTTCTTTCTCCTTCAGCGTGGCTTTGTAACAGGAGGTGCTGATAAATGTGTCAAGTTTTGGGATTTTGAGCTGGTGAAGGATGAGAATAGCACACAAAAGAGGTGAGGAAAAAGCCTCTCTGGAGGCTGCATTCCTTCTCCCTGCTTGATGGTTTGGCCTTAGTTTTGTTCGTGGATGCCTTTGGTAACACATGCTGTGTGTGTGTGTGCGTTTGTGTGACAGAGACAGAACAAAGGTCTGAGCCCACATACTGCTGGCAGTTAATGGAGCTGATTGCAGGATTCTCACCACAGTTCTAGTGCCTCCCAGCTAGAATTGAGCAACGTTTCTTGACTAAACTGAAATGTTTGGTGGAAATAAGTATCTGTTCTGACAAACTTCTTCATCGGGAAAGTTTCTCGGGTCCAGGATGGTACCGAGTTAGACAGCATCTGAGTGATTCACTCTGCAGCCTAGCGTTTAGAGCACTCTCACCTGGCATGTGGGAGACCGAGTTTTGTATTACCTAACCGCTAGGTTATAGAGGGAATCACTCAAAGTCCCTGCTCCAGATCAGGCAGCGCAAGATCTGACCTTGGGGGTACGTCTACACTACGGGATTATTCCAATTTTACATAAACCGGTTTTATAAAACAGATTGTATAAAGTCGAGTGCATGCGGCCACACTAAGCACATTAATTCGGCGATGTGTGTCCATGGTTCGAGGCTAGCGTCGATTTCCGGAGCGTTGCGCTGTGGGTAGCTATTCCATAGCTATCCCATAGTTCCCGCAGTCTCTCCTGCGCCTTAGAATTCTGGGTTGAGAGCCCAGTGGCTGATGGGGCAAAAATCATTGTCACGGGTGGTTCTGGGTAAATGTCGTCAGTCATTCCTTCCTCCGGGAAGCCATGGCAGACAATCATTTCGCGCCCTTTTTCTCTGGATTGCCCTGGCAGATGCCATAGCACGGCAACCATGGAGCCCGTTCGGCTTTTTTTTTTTTTTTTTTTTTATTACGTCACTGTATGTGTACTGGGATGCGCGGCGACAGAGGCGGATTACTCCAGTGCTTAAACAGCATCATTCATTTGCTTTTGCCATCGATAGCAGAGACGGTTTATCAGTCTTTCTGTATGAGTCGCTTGCCGGCATAACATTTGGCATGAGATGACGGTGTTATCTGTGCTATCATTACTGTCTGACTGCTATCATGGGTGCCCTTGCTGAGATCGGCCGGCGGGCGCAAGCAAAACTGGGAATGACTCCCCAAGTCAATCCCATCCTTTATGGTTTCTAAAAATTGAGTCAGTCCTGCCTGAATATGGGGCAAGTGTACTAGAGAACCAGTGTTCAGAGAGCACAGGTGCTCTTGTCAGATCCCGCAGAAGTGATGAGCTACATGCCATTCACAGGGGGTGCCCCTGCACAACCCACCCGTTGTTCCCTCTCCCCCAACCTTCCTGGGCTACTGTGGCAGTATCCCCACATTTGTGTTCATGAAGTAATAAGGAATGAGGAATAAGAAACACTCTTTTAGTGAGATAAAATGAGGGGAGGCAGCCTCCGGTGTATGACAGTCCAGGCAGAACATTAAGCGGTGCGAGGGAGAGAAGCCAGCATGCCGCTGCTATGACATTCCAGGAAGGACAATCTTTTTCTTTACACAGGAAAGAGAGGGGCTGATGGAGTCAGCCCCAGTTGCTATGATGAAGACGGTTACCGCTGTTCTGTACATCTACTGGGAATGACTTGGAGTCATTCTATTTTACCCAGCGCCCCCGCCAGCCACTGAGGCCAGCCAGAATCACTCCGGCGTTGATAACAAGGACGGGTTACCAAGTCCTTCTGCCCATCTGCCACCAGGGAGGGGAGGGAGCGAATACTGCGTTTCATGCTGCAGCATCGTGTCTACCATGCGCATTCACGGACATAGGACCGGTGACATTGAAAGAAGTCAAAGAAACGATTTCTTTCTCTCTTTCTTCACATGGTGGTGGGGGAGGTAAATTGAAGGAGCTATTCCCTGAACCTGCCGGACAATGTGTTTTGAACCTACAGGCATTGGGAGCTCAGCAGAATGCAAATAACTTTTCGGAGATGCTGTACTGTGGAATAGCTGGAGTCCTCAAGTACCCCCTCCCTCCAATGAGCGTCCATGTTGAGTCTCTGGGCTTCCCGCTACGACTTCACGCAGCACTGAGTAGCCTAGATTTTTTTTTCGAAACGCTTTGGGATTTCGTCTTCTGTAACGGAGCTTTGTAGAGCAGATCTTGTTTCCCCTATGCAGCATCAGATCCAGTATCTCCGTACGGTTCCTGCTGAAGCTCTTCTTTGGATTTGGACTGCATATTGCCACCCGTGCTGATCAAGCTCCAAGCTGGGCAAAAGGAAATGAAAATCTAAATTCGCTGGGCTTTTCCTGTTTACTGGCCACAGCAATCGGTTCAGCATTTGCGTGTCCAAGCGATCATAGTGGTTGCACTGTGGAACACCCAGACCGGCCCAATTA
The DNA here is from genome assembly GCF_003597395.2 of Chelonoidis abingdonii. Lineage (NCBI taxonomy): Eukaryota > Metazoa > Chordata > Testudines > Testudinidae > Chelonoidis > Chelonoidis abingdonii. The sequence goes on along the minus strand of NC_133769.1, from coordinate 155,688,611 downwards.
CCATCGATTTGCAGCCACACTAACCCTAATCTGATATGGTGAAACGAATTTTAGCGGCCTACTCCATCTCGTCGGGAGAGAGTACGAATGATTTAAAGGCCCTTTATATCGATTAAAAGGCCTTGTAGTGGAGGACGGTCTACGCATTAAAATTTGGTTTAACGCTGCTAAAACGGTTTAGACGCGTAAGTTATAGACCAGCCCTGGGTCTTCCCCACTACCAGGTGCAGTGCCCTTCCCAGGCAATAGGTGTTCTGATGAGGGGTTCTCATTTGTTCAGGAGAAAATTTGCACATTCTTTTCATTCTGGTCGGAGTAGAAACCAAGTTTTGAAAGCCCCAACTTTTCGTGAAAGCAGAATTTGTTGTTTCCAGGCCAGCCTGCTTCCATTGCCTTGCAGCATTGTTGTCTGTGAGTTTGTGGATTGTTTGGAGTCCTACTCACATCCTTCGTGGATCCCCAGCCCTCCTCCACATTTTAATTCTTCATTTCATTGATCTTACGCTTTCTTAATTCCAAACTGAGAACGGAGGAGGAGAAGACTTGGTATTGGTGTATAGCAGGATGACTATGAGCCCCATGTGATATGGCTTTAAAAAAGGCAAAGCGACAGGGTTAGTGCATCCGGCGAGGTAATTTCCAGCAGGAGAGGAGGGTGTTAGTGCCGTTATATACGGCGCTGGTGTAGACCCACCTGGATATTGTGTGCGTTTCTGGGATGTCCCATGTTAAGAAGCGAATGAATTCAAACTGGAACAGGTTCAGAGACGGGCTACTAGGATGCATCCGAGGAATGGAAATCTGCCTTATGAAAGGAGACTCCAAAAGCTTGGCTTGTTCAGCCTGGCCAAAGAGGTCGGGGTATGCTTGCTCTTTAAATTAATCAGGGGATTAACGTTAGGCGGGGAGAGGGATTATTTAAGCTTTATACTAATGTAGGCAGCAGGACGAATGGTGTACAAACTGGAATATTAGGATTCTAGACTTGAAATTGACGGAAGGGTTTTCTAACCATTAGGTGAGTGGAGTTCCTGTGATAGATGGGGGAACGGCCTTCGATGAGAGTAGTGGGGGGCAGACTTATCTGGGCTTTAAACGTAAGCTTTGATAATATAATGGAGGGGATGTTATGATGGATAGTTTATTTGGGCAATGATTTTGGATTATCGCAGATAAGTCTTGCTCGATGCGTCTGTGGGGGATGTTGGGATGCGAATGGAACCTGAGTTACTGCAGAGAATTCTTTTCATTGGTGCTAGGTGGTGAGTCTTGCCCACATGCATCAGGGGTTTAGCTGATCGCCTATTTGGGTCGGGAAGGAATTTATCCTCCAGGGGCGGATTGCCAGAGGCCCTGAGGTTTTTTCGCCTTCCTCTGCAGCGTGGGGGTGGGTCGCTTGCTGGGTGGATTCCTGCGCTTGAGGTCTTTCAAATCTCATTTTTGAGGAATTTCAATAACTCAGTACATGGGTTCGGGTTTTAAATGTGTATGGGTAGGGTTTTGTGGCCTGCCTTGTGCAGGAGGTCAGACTAGATGATCATATTGGTCCCTTCTGACCTATGAGTCTATGAGTCTATGAGACTGAGTGGCCTTGTGCTGCTTGCTGCATTCTGTGAATCTATTCCCTGCCATGCTGAATTCGGGTCACTTTTGGGTTACTGGTTTCAAGCTTCCCTCTAACTTCTTCTCAGTCAGATTCTCCCTATAGGTGAGTGGTAGATTGGGCAGTGAAAACCGTATGTGCACGGCTCCCGGCTCATTTCAGTCCTGCGTCATTGCAAGAGCCAAGGAATGTGGCTGTGCACTGGAATAAGCTTGTGAGTTTGTGTTTACACCCTTGGCGCTCTGCATGTAAGGACAATGATGCTATTTTCCTCTTGGCCATTGCCAGGCTTTCCGTGAAGCAGACACGCATCTTGCAGCTGGATGAGGACGTTCTCTGTGTGCGTTACAGCCCCAACCAGAAGCTGCTGGCCGTCTCCTTATTGGATTGCACTGTGAAAATCTTCTACACAGACACGCTCAAGGTGGCCTCTTGCCTGGGCTGGATGGAGGGGTTGGGGTGAGAGTTGGTGAGGGGGGCAATGAGGAGAGGGGGCTGACAGGACAGGTGTAGATTGGTTGCTGGAGCAGAGCTGCTGGCTTATCTGGTGCAGTCGCTGTTACTACATGGGAATGGTGTCTGAAGCAGTAATGTAAGGCTGGGGAGAGTTGGAGGAGTGTGTGTTAATTAGCTGGCCAGTAATAACAAATGGGGAAGCCTGCTGACTTCTGGTTCTGGTCCCTATTTGCTGACCAAAATCCCACCAAACGCTGGCCAGAATTCAGTGGGAAATCGTTTAAACTGTGGGGGGCAGGGGAGTGGAAGCAGGCCCTCCCCTGGCCACAGGCGTCCTGCTGCACTGGGGGGCAAGGCCAGTGGTGGTGGTTCCTTCCCCACTCAGTGCAGGAGCCTTATAGGCCCCCTTCCCATCTTTCCCTTGCTCCTCCTCCCTATGTCTGTGAAGAGATTTGGGAGTGGGGCTAGAGCACCTCTTTGACAGCTCTCCTCCAATTAACACACAGGCACCAAACTCTGAAGCCAATGGAGGAGGGAGAGCCTCCCTGCATGTGGGAGCAGGCCTCCCCTGTGAGTACTGCCTGACAGTCAGATGGTCCTTGGGCTAGTCAGTGAAACAGACCAGCATATGATGCTTAGGAGCTGCACATAAAATGCTGACAGATACACAAAGCCAAGCGACAGGCGCTTTTCTCTTCTCTAATCTGTCAGTGATCTTGGGTATTGTTCCTAACAGTATTAGCTGCCTGCCATCTTCCCTGTAATCATCGGCCAGCTGCTGACCTTCACTGTGAAGGTGTTTGGAAGTGCAGGCACCTCTGAATGTAGGGGATTCCAGGGCAGAGCAGCAGGCTTTCAAAGTACTGTGCCCAGCATTTCTAACTAAATCCATTTCCTATTTCTTTCCAGTTTTTCCTGTCTCTGTATGGACACAAGCTGCCGGTGCTCTGTATGGATATCTCCTATGTGAGTGAAGTGGGGGCTGCTCACAAAAGATCTTCAGGAATTCTGCCAATATTTGTGGCCTTAAAAACTGACCACAGCCTTGAGCTAGGCAGGGCCCTCTAGAACGATGATTCTCAGCTGGACTTAAAAACCACCCAGCTACCCACCTGAACTTGATAGAGGACCCAAACTAACCCTCACTCATTCCACAATCCTTTGCTGGCTGCAAAGGATTGTGGGATTAGGTCATGACAAGAACCCGCAAGGGAATTTTGGGTGGGGGAAAGTTTCTGTAGAGTTCACCCGAACATTTCCCAGCTCCCCCATTGGCTGCTTTGGGTTGTAATACAGTTGTACGTCCTGTCCTGGTGGATGGAGACTTGTTTCTTTGGCCCTTGTTCTTTAGTCATGTACTGTTCAGTCCTAATGGCCAGCTGAGAGGTCATTGCAATCCCTTCTGGGTCTGTCAGCCAGTCAGTCATGCCCTTTCTCTCTGCCTTGCTTGGTGTAGGACGGAGCCTTAATTGCAACTGGCTCTGCTGATAGGAATGTGAAGATCTGGGGCTTGGACTTCGGCGACTGTCACCGATCTCTCTTTGCTCATGATGACAGGTAGGCCCTGGTGTGTGGGGGCTGCAGACTTCTCACCCACAGGAGTGGGATCCTTGATCTTTGCCATGATGGTGAGGTTTCTCCAGTGCTCCTGCGGGGTTGGTATGTGGGCCCCTGGCCTCCTGTGTGTGGCACTGCATAGGCACCAGAGCGGACAGGCACACCTTCCTGAGCAAATGGTGGTGCTCCTGGCTCCTCCTGCTTCCTCAGCACATTGTTTGGTGTTCATGTCCTGCTATGGAGCTTGGCTGAGCTCCACTGAGGTAGAGCATGCAGGAGAGCGGAAAGCAGCAGAGGCTGGTACAGTTGATGTCGTAGTCTGGTAAATTTCTTCCCCCTACCTCCTGGAGTCCCTGCAATGCCCAGGGAGTGCTGCCACGGGGCAGGCAGAGAGGAGGCTGCTGTAGAAAGGGTGTTGGCTTCAGATATTTCACTCTCCTTTCTTACCTGTGTGATGGCAATCCCTTTCTCACTCTCCAGTGTGATGACCCTCCAGTTTGTGCACAAGTCCCATCTCTTCTTCACAGCTGGGAAGGACCACAAGATTAAGCAGTGGGATGCGGATAAGTTTGAGCACATTCAGACCCTGGAGGTAAAGGGGTTTCAGAGAGTGACTCGGGCCTGGGCAGCTATTTCCCCTAATGACTGGAAGCATTGGTGGTGGTCATGTCTCACCTCTTTCCTCTGACCTGTAGGGACACCACCAGGAGGTGTGGTGCTTGGCACTCAGTCCGAACGGAGACTACATTGTGTCTTCATCGCATGATAAATCCCTGCGCCTTTGGGAAAGGACGAGGGAGCCACTCATCCTGGAAGAGGAGAGGGAGATGGTAAGAGCATTAGCCTTTTCTTGTGGTCTCCTACAAGAGACAATTCCACTTCTGTTTCTCCTCAGCCACTACATGCCCCTTCTTAATCTTCTGAGGATCTTACAGCACCTAAGAGATCTCAGCTCACTGTTTACCTGTGTCTGGGAGTAAGATGCCCAGAGGTGACGGTAGTATTCCAGGAAGGTTGCTAATATTGCAGAGAGAGGCACAGCTGGCTCCAACATTATCTTCAGGTGGCTCAGGATTGCATTGACCATCTTTTCTTTTCTCTTCCCCTGCTATATTGCATTGCAAACTCCTTGCTAACCTGCTCTCTGCTATGCTGCTCCCCAGCTTTCCCTCCAAAGAGACGTTTTGTTTTCCCCAGGAGTGCTGGCTGCATCTTCTCCTTTTGTTTTTCCCTTCAGGTCTTTCTAAGCTCTGCAGGCCCCGCTTAACTGTCTGCCCTCCATGGTGTTTGGGGCACTTTCCATCAGTGACAGTGATGGGGAGTTTGTTAATTAGCTGTAGTGTGCACAGGTTGCTCTGTTCCTTAGTATGAGACCCCCATGCAATCTCTCCGCCTGGGCCTGCCGTGGATGCTGTGGTCATCACTACAACTGACAGACCCAGGACTGAGAGAATTGAGGGCAGCACCTTCTCGATAGTAGGCCCATGGCTCAGGGGAGCTGGCAGAGGCCTACCTTGCCTCTTGAACTTGTGCTTCAGGGTTCACCTCTTCATCAAAGCGCTCCCCAAAGAGCCAGTGCAGGAGAGCATGCCTGGCAGCATGTGCAGAGGAGGAAACCTGAAAGTCTGATGTCTGACCTGACTTTTCTGTGGGGATTTTGCTGTGACCCTTATACAGCACTTTGATATCCCCGGACTGGCTCATTAGAATTGCTGGTGGCTGTAGGATGATGGATAAGCCTGCGAGAGAGAGGTAGATGCCTTTTTCTTAGGGGAGGTTATCATACATCTCTTCCATGTGCTCAAGAGCAGTGAGTTGGCCCTTCAGTGGGAGAGCCACAGCTCTGGGCACCAGAGGATGAATTAAACAGTGCTGGGGCCATACTAGTGTGAGAGGTGCCAGTCAGACCCTGCGGGGACTGCTCCTTTCTGCAGGAAGGGCTGATGTCAGGACGTTCCCAGTCTTGTTCGTGCTGGGCTGTGTCTCAGGAGGGAGCCGCTGTATCTGGATTGTCTTCATTTCAGCTTGACTAGCTGATACTAGCGATCTCCCTGGGTTGCCCCTGTGTGTGCAGCCTGCAGACTTGTTCCCCTGCCTGCCTAGCAGATGCCGGAGCTGTCACTCAGCCCTGTGGTGGTGAGCACTGGTGTGATAGTGCAAGTCAAACCCACGCTGTTGGCCTCCTGAGTTCATGCTGGGCCATTGGAGGAAAACAAACCTGGGAACCTGCACTGGGCTCCCTGCCAAGGGTTTCCCAGTTTTGAGATTGGGCGGCAAGGTTCACACGAGACCATGGCTTTCCCAGGAGGAAGCTGAATACTTCCATTCTTGCTGTTTTGCCCACGCTTCCTGCCCATGTTAACGTATTGCTTGCTCCTTCGCTGCAGCAAAGGGAAGCTGAATACGAGGAGAGCGTGGCCAAGGAAGAACAGCCTGTGGTGAGTAGAGCTGCCAGACCAGCAGAATATTAATCAGACTGTAAAATGCTCATAAGCTAGTCTGGATCCGTACTTGAGAGATTTGTAAGGAGCGCTGGGGGGATCTAGTTCGCAGGTACTGGCCCAGTGTGGAGCTCAGGAAGCCTGCCACTGGAGATGTTGGCTTACAGGAGATGGAAAGCCAAGGCACTCATTAAGGAGTTCTGGGCCCTTCCTGCAAGAGTGAGGGGTCCTGGTCTTATTCCAATATAGTAATTACAGTCTGTGAATCCCAATCGCTGCCTTCTCTCCATTTCATACATCACCAGTTCAAATCCATGCTGGGTCAGCAGTGTCCGAGGGTTGGCTCTTCAGTGCCTTTGTTACATGAGATGGATGGGAAGCAACGTGTTTAGTGCCTAGGGCAGGAGGCTTGAGTTCTTTTGCTGACTTGGTCACAGCCTCACTGTGCGACCTTGGTTAGCTTTCTCTTCCCCTGTCTTTCCCTATCCAGAAAGTCACCTGCCTCACGGGGCCATGGGTGGTGCTTTCGGACTCTGGGGTGAAAGCAGTTTATTTCCATATCAATCCATTACCAGTGTAAAGCACCAATACAGGGATCTTGATGGAAAGCTAAGAACATGAGAGGATGGGGAAGGCATTGAGCTTTAATATGCATCAGGGATGTTGACTGTGGAAGGAGTTTGAGCTGCCTGGGGGCTGCATTAGCTGCTGCGTGGGAAGGACTGTAGCTTGAGACATGTCTTGTGTCTTGTAGGTGGCTGGTGAGACCCAGGGAGAGACTGGATTAGCAGGAAAGAAGACCATTGAAACTGTCAAAGCGGTAAGTTGGTGTGAGTGTTGCTAGTTCTTTTCTTAGTTCTCCAGTGTTACTGATAGGCCAGCAGACTCCCTGGAAGGGCTCATGCTTTGAGGAGTAGACATCTGAGATGTAGGCACCGATCAGGCAGAGCAGTGTCACCTCCTCAGCTCAGAGAAGGAGTTTGAGTCCATCCAGAAATGTGCCAGATTGGTGCCTCCCAGAGAGGTACTGAGGCCATCTCCCTCTCTGGTACCTACCCCTCCCAGTCAGCAGGCACCAGGGATGAATGGATTCATTTCCTTTTTGTAAAAACAGAATTAAAAGCTTTGCATACTCTTTTGTTTAAGGCAGTTGGCTCCGCAGGCATGCCCCTGTGGTAATGGGATGCTCCACCAGAAGTGTAAATTTTTGCTGTGCGTGATCAGGGTGTGTAGGTCTAGCTAGTCAGGCATCCTGCTCCTGGCCAATCCCCGATACTTCAGAAGAAGACGGAAATGTCTCATCATGCCCCATGGCAATTGTACAATGTTGTGGGAGGGTCCTGGGGACCCCCCCGACCCCTGTAGCAATCAGTCTGAGGCTTGGCTACTCTTACCTTAGCAAGTAAAACTACAGAACTTAATGGTCAAAACTGACCAGCCCAGTATTCTTCTTGAAGAGAGAGTGCTTTGAGGCGTTTTCCTGGCCAGCAGGCCGGAATTGAAACACAGCACCTCAGCAAGCTGGGGAATCCTGAATGTTGATTAATTGGCTAGTGCAGGTCACATGGTTTCTACATACTAACTAGTCACTGGTGCCGTGTTTGGAATCTCATGGAATGCTCTTATCACCTCAGCATCCCCTCCCGCCGCTCCTCCCAATCAGAATATGAGCTCTGCTTTGTCCGGGCCTTTCAGTGACTGATGTGCTGCTTTTGTCCTACACAGGCTGAGCGGATCATGGAAGCTATTGAGCTGTACAGAGAAGAGACTGCAAAACTGAAGGAGCACCAGGCCATATGTAAAGCTGCTGGGAAAGAGGTGAAGAGACCTGGGCATAATATACCCAGTGGAGTCTGAATGTCTCCAGCCAGCTCCATCACCTCAGGGAAGAAGCTAAGCAGGCAAATAAAGAGTTGTAGCAGCTAGAGATGGTTGGTGAAATCCATCTCCTGGAAGAAGGGCAGCATCATTCCCTAGTGGACAGTTAGCAGTGCATTTTCTGTTCTGGTTTTTAATGTCCCAGGCTGCACGGGGGATTCTGTCTCTGCCCTTGGGAAGATTATTCTATTGCCTAATAGAAATCTCTGCCAAGAGGTTTTTCCTATCATCCAGCCTAGCTGTTCATTCTGACCTTCATCCGATTATTGCTAGTTATATGGGAGGCTGATGGCTGGCTGGGTGGGAAAGAATGGACATGTGTAAGACAAAATGCCCTGTGTGTTCTGAGAATTACACTGCTCTGGCTACAGAAAACCGACTCTCTGCGTTGAGGGAGCTGGGGGAGTTTCCAGGTAGAGGGCCTGGCAGTGTGCATGTCTCTTAGTGGAAACTGTGTGCGTGTGTATGTACCTGCCTTATTCTGACCCGTTCTCTTTCTCCAGGTTCCCCTTCCTGTCAACCCCATCCTTCAGGCCTATGGAAATATTTCAGTAAGTGGGATGCCCAGTTCATGGGATGTGCACAGTCTGCTCTTGGAAGTCTGGGTCATGGGTTGTCCATTCATGCTCATGAGTTCAAGAAGCAAAAATACGTTGTAATGGCAAGCTCTGAGTCTGGGCCCAGACTTTTGACTCTGAGCGCTTAACAGGTCATATCAAGCCCAGAAATGCTCTATGGGTTTGGCAGGTGCAGTATCTGCTCTCTGTTGAAGGGTTGTTGCTTACTGGAGACCTGTCTGCTGTGTCACTGTGACCCATGTAGCAGTAGCTGGAAGCCAGTTTTTCTTCAGGAGACCATGGAAGTTTCAGTTTCTACAGCCTCATTTCTGCTCTTGCCATGGTGGAGTGGCCCTGAGTGGAATGCAGAGCTCTGCCTTAGACAGGCTCATTTTGGAAGGCTTGGTGGGACTCAAATTGTGGAATTTTTGTTTAGACTTCTCAAGATATTTTAATTGAAATTCCACGTAGATCTAAAATGTCACTATTACAGCATTTGAGTGCTCGTGTAACCCACTGGGTTACGCCAGCTCAGAGCAATTTTCACGTCTAGATACTAGAAAGTGGGTGTTTGTGTATAATAGTACATAGAAATGAAACATTCTGAGCTTGTGTGTACATTTATATTCCAGTTGTTATGACATTGCCAGATTTGTTCCTCCTGTATTAAACAAGTCTGTAAAGTCTCTGCATACACACTAATGATTTTTTTAGGCACCCTGTAGAAATCCTTGTCACTCCTTCATTCTCTCTGTACAGTGAATGGTGCTTGAATCTCTCTCTCAGATGGAGCTGCCTTTTTTTCTCTTGCTGCTTCCCAGTGGGAGGCTTAGTCTGCTGTGCAATTTGTGACACAGGAAGTGCTGTTCAGCTGGTGAAAGAGAGAAGCTGGGACTAGTAACACTTTTTAGGTAACTAGTTTTTGTGAGTTTTTTTATATAATTTAACAGCTTAAGTGTAAATGCTGTTTATCCGTATTGCACAGAACTCATTCCACTAAATTTCAGAACTTGTATAAAATGGATAAACACTTTATATTCAACCTGCTAAATTATTACAAAAATCTCACCAGTACTAGAGTTTTCTGAAAGCAGCTTGTTTCATTCATCTCCTGAGCAGCCCTCTGTGTCCCAAGGTGTCAGCGGATGGGAGATGCGGTGGCTTTCTGTTTCTTTTCATTTTGATTGTATTTAACAACTCTTAAAAGCTTGTTCCTGTGTTTCTATAACTAACATGCTTTAGATTCATTTCATCTAGTGCAGTGGTTTTCAAATGGGGATACGCAAGCTCTCATCAGGGGGGTATGGAGGAATAAGCCTATAATGGTGGACAATGTCATGAAGACTTGTAAGAAAGACTTCGTAATCTAATCATAGGTATATTATGATCCTATCTCAGATGGGGGTATGCGGTAGACTATGTGGAAAGGGCCTAAAAAGTTTGAAAGCCACTGATCTAGTGCTCTCCTCGGGGCACTTCCTGACATGCCAAGCTGATGCTGTTTCCTTCTATTACAGCCTTCAGCATACGTGCTAGAAGTTTTCAAGAAAGTCAAGTCAAGGTGAGTCTCATGAGTCTTTTTGCTGAGCAGGGCTTGCTATTGAGGTGAATCCTGGCTCTAGTTGGAGTTTTAGATTGGCCACTTATTTGGAGGTGGGCAATGGAAGAAAGGCTCGTGTGCGTGTCACTGGTAGACTTGAAGTCATTTCATGTATTCCATGGGTAATTCTAATACAAAAGCCACCTCTTTGGGAATGAGTGCACACTGCGGCTGTAGAGTGTCTGCAAGTGGGGAATAAAAATCGTTCCTTCCACAGTGAGAGTTGGCCGAAACTTGTCCATGCAGGTCAGCCAGGAGCTCTTTTACTCAGTGGAATGAAAGGAAGGCAGTGGGGATGTTTTGGGTAGGCAGAGCTGTCTGGTGTCTTTCCCACAGGGCAAGATTGTCTGTCTCCCACCCAAATGCTGTCTGCCCGCTCCCTGCCCTGGGCAATGTCAGAGAAACTGTATTCCATCCAAATGGTCCTGGCTTTCTTCAGTCTCCTTCCTCAGAGAGGGGAGTTGCCAGGTTGGACCGTGCCAAGGCTGAGCGGCTTTGCAGAGCATGTCATGCCTGGTCCGGGGCCCATTCTGCAGCAGGGCAGCGGCTGTTGGTGCAGTGTGTTCTGTCCGTGGCTGCTGTCAGTCATCCCTGTCCCTGCGCTCTCTCCTCAGTGAGCTGGAGGAGTCTCTGCTGGTGTTGCCCTTCTCGTATGTGCCTGACCTGTTTGTGCTCTTTAATGAGCATGTCCAGCGGGGCTCGGAGGTGGAACTCCTCTGCCGTGCGCTCCTCTTTCTGCTCAGGTGAGTCAGGAGGGTTGCTTCGTCCTCTCACTTCACTCACTAGTTTGAGTCCAGCAGGGTGGTGTGTAGACAGCCAGACCCACTGCTCCTTGCCTGCTTTGTAGCTAGTGAGGAGCCTTTGATCTCCTGGGCTATGAGCCAGCACTTCCTCCAGCTGTGTTCACCTCAATGCCTGTTGTCCCATTCTGCCATGCTGGGAAGGGAGACGTGGGCATGCGGGGTAGGTCTAGGTGATACTCTGAAGTACTGCGGGATGAAGTACATCTTGCCTGGGCCTGTGGAGGATGTGCTTGAGGTTTCTTTCCTGCCCCTGGGGTCCTGCCTGGCAGAGTTGGTCCTGCGTCCCTTGTATTTTGGAGGAAAGGTCCCATCACCCACAATGTATGTGACGGGGCTGTTGTCAGGACTGTGTGTGCAGCCAGGATGGGTTAGGACAGGAAACATGGGTCTGGCTAGTATGGCCCAAACAGGGCTGCCAGGTATTGTCAGAGTTTGAAATTTCAGAGCTCTGAAGTGCTGATGAAGCTGGGAATTGCATCCCTCATGCCAGCATGGGCTGATGGCCCATCTCAAATCCAGCTCACCCAGAACAGCCAGCTAGGTCTTTAGCCGCTGTGCTGTAAAAAGAAACTTTATGAAATAGCCCCCGTTTCTTTTCTAGTCCGCCTCTGTTGTAATATTGATCTCATTTGTTTGCACTCTGATCCTTCTCCTGGGCCCAACTCAGTGGGGTCTGCACCATGTAAACACAATTAAGAAAAGCCCTCACTTTGTGCTCCTCCTGAAGTCCCTTGGCCTATCGGAATGTCACTCTGCATCTAACTGGGGCGCTCTCTCTGCCTGGCTTGTTCTTCAGGATACACTTTGGGCGCATCACAAGCAATCAGCTGCTCGTGACAGTGATAGAGAATCTGAAGAAAACCACCATTTCCAGAGTCAGCGAGGTCAGGGTGAGTATCGGCAGCGCCCCCCTGCCCAGACTCTGGCGTAGTGACTGTACTAGCGGTTACAGAATGCATCGCTTTTGTCTCAAAGGGCATGCTAAGTCCAGTGTCCCCATCTGACTCTTCCCAGCCTTCCAGTAGCCTGGCCCTTTGTCATGTTTCTGCTGCATGTGGGGGCAGCAGGCTGGTTCCTGGCTATAACACACAGTGACTCCATCCCCTTTTGATTTTGCTGTGTGGTTGTTCAGACTTCACTCACCATTATGAATGTACTTTGTATACAGGACACTCAAACCTCTCATGAAAGGGAAACCATCTTCACCTTTGCTGTGGGCTGATGTGATTCACAAGTAACCTGGAGTGGGGGAGGTGATGTCCTACCAGGGCTGAGCCAGCTAATTGCTAGCTAACTTTCAGAAAGTGGGTTGTAGCTCCCCCCTCTTTAATACAGAGGAGTGGAGAACAGAGACTCCAACTCCCAGAATGCAGAGCTCTCTCTTGTTCTGAGTGGTAGCTGGGGTCTGGCCATTCTTCTGTGTTGATGAAGTTGGCTGTAGGCTGCATTGCATAAATCTGTGGGGCTGCATCTTATCCAGAGATGGTGAAAGCATTAGTGTCTATTTGGGGCCAGGGAGCAGGGATCCTAGGGGATGCTGACTCCCAGCCACTAGCAAGGTTGAGGAACACCCAGAAATGCACTGACCATCTGTCTTTGCAGAATGTGCTGGGCTTCAATATGGCTGGACTGCAGTTCCTGAAGAGAGAGATTGAGGCCAAGGACGAGGTGACTTTCTTTGCTGATGCGACCGACCGTTTTGAGGAGAAGAGGAGGAAGAGGAAGAAAAAAGAGAAGCTGGTTCTCGCGATGGTGTAGCTTTTGCTGTCCATAATGCAGGGCAGAGCGTAGGGCTCATGAAGCCTTCATGTGTGCAAGGGAGGCTTTTTGAGGGCTAGTGGGCCCTGAAAGTGTTTGATTTAGTGACTGAAGCGGACTCCAGCAGGTCTGCTCCCACTCTGGCATGCACAGAGGGTGTGTTAATTCCCTCCAGGACACATCACAAACCCGGGGTGGAGTGAGTCCCATTCCCTGGCTTGGATGGAACTTCCTGAACTCTGCTGGACATGTTTACATTTGAATGTTGAATCTGAGGCCTGTCTCAAAGCTGCAGCCTGTCCCTTAGACCAGCAGCCATTAGAAATGGCTTGATTTCTTCCTCTATAGAGATATGATTTGCTCTCAGTGTTTTAACTGAGGGTTTGTCTACACTGGCAATTTATAGCGCTGCAGCTTTCTCATTAGCATGTGAAAAAACACCCCCCAAAGTGCAGCAAGTTTCAGCGCTGTAAAGTGCCAGTGTAAACAGTGCACCAATGCTGGGAGCCACGCTGGTAGCTACGCCTCTCGTGGAGGTGGTTTTTTTACCCATGACTACACAAGCCACGTTAAAGCGCTGCCATAGCAGCACTTCAGCGTTGCTAGTGTAGACTAGCCCTGAGTGTAGTTTGCAAACTGCTCCTAAAACCATGCCCAGGGGCACGTGGCAGGACTTTGTGCTGATATTGCAAAAGGGAGTGGTTTACTGGCTATGTGGTCAGACTGCATTCTCATGGGCTGTTTCAAGGCCTGGCCCTTTCTGTTCCTGTCCCTTTAAAGTCTTACAAACAGATAAACAACAGCGGCAGTCACGGCCAGCCCTGCAGCCTGGGTCCTTCAAGGGCAAACAGGCGGGGAAGAGGCGGTTTTGATGGGACGCTGAGGGGTACCCAGGTAGCTCTCCAAGGGGGGATCCCCTCTGCCCAATAAAATTTCCCTTCTGCAACTGATTGTGCTTTCCTCCCGGAGTGGTCGCAACTAATCTCAGACCGTGGCATCCTCAACACCATTTCCAAGGGCTACACACTGCAATTTGTTTTGCCCCTGCCCAACCACCCCTTATCCCTGTCAGGTATGGGGGATCCATTGCACGCGGACCTGTTAAAGCAGGAGGTATGGCAACTCCTAAGCCTGGGAGTGGTGGAAATGGTACCCAACGAATTCAGGACCAAGGGGTTCTACTCCTGCTATTTCCTTATCCTGAAGGCAAGAGGGGGTCTCAGGCCCATCCTGGAGCTGTGGGACCTAAACCAATTCATGGTCAAGCTCAAGCTCCGCATGGTCTCCCTGGCCTCTATCCTCCCCTCCCTGGACCCTGGGGAGTGGTATGGGGCCCCGGACCTGCAGGACACACATTTCTAAATCTGCATATTTGAGGGGCACAGCTACTTCCTCCATTTCCTGGTGGGACAAAACCACTACCAGTTCATGGGTCCCCTTTGGCCTATCCACTGCCCCCAGGCTGTTCATGAAATATATGGCGGTGGTAGCAACCTATCTCAGCAGCTTCCAGTCGCAGGTGCGGGATCACATCATGCTCCTGCTGTCCATGTGTGCCACCTTTGGCCGGTTAGTAAATGACACCAATTCCATATTAGTTCTGGTCCAGCGCATAGAGTTTATCAGGCTACTCCTGGATGCCTCGATGGCCCTGGCTTCCCTCCCACCAGACAGGTTCGAGACTCTAAAAGAGCTCATTGACTCGGTCACGAATTTCCCAGTAGCAACAGCCAGAGTGTGCCTACAGCTCATGGATCACATGTTGGCGTGCATGTCTGTGGTCCGCTATGCCAGGCTCCAGATGAGGCCCCTCCAGCTTTGGCTGGTCTCGGAGTTCTCCCAGGCCCTGGACAGGATGGACAAAGTCCTCACTGTGCCTGACCCGGTGATCGCCTCCCTGCAGTGGTGGTTCCCCCCAAGCAACATGCTCCAAGGTGTACCCTTTCGGGATGTGGCCCTGTCATTGGAGCTGGTGTCTGATACATCGGGCCTGGATTGGGGAGCCCAAGTGGGGACTGTTCAGACCCAATGGCTGTGGTCTGCCACAGAGTTGTCCCTACACATAAATATCAAGGGACTCAAAGTGGTGCACGTGGCATGTGTGGCTTTCCACTCGCACTTGCAGGGCAAGGTGGTCAGGGTCCTCACGGACAACACGGTCTCAGTGTTCTACAGCAACAGACAAGGCAGGAGCTGGTCCTTGGCCATTTGCCATAAAGCCCTCAGACTGTGGGACATCTCCCTGAGGGCCTTCCATCTACCAGGTGTCCACAACACGGGCTGATTGCTTGTGGAGGGACTTCTCCTGAGACAAGTGGTCTCTCCACTGGGAAGTGGCTCACTAGCTCTTCTGAGTGAGGAACTCCCCAGGTGGACCTGTTTGTGATGGGGCAGAACAGGCATTACCCCAGTTCTGTCTAGGGTGGGGCCTGGGACGGGGTGCTATCTCAGATGCATTCCTCCCATCCTGGCCAGACCAGTTTCTCTATGCCTTCCCCTTGTTCCCCCTCATCAGCAGAGTCCTAGAGAAGGTGAAAACATACAGGGCATGGGTCCTCTTAATTGTCCTGGCATGGGACTGGCAGCATTGGTATGGGACCCTCACCGGCTTGGCAGTGGCCCTGCTGTGACCGTTGCCACTCCATCCAGACCTGCTCTCCCAGGACCGGGGCTGTCTCCTCCATCCCAACTGAGTGGCACTCTACCTCACAGCATGGCTGCTCAACGGCTAGGAGTGGTCCAATGCATCCTACTGGAAAGCAGGTTGCCTTCCACATGCTCCGCCTACTTGGTTAAGTGGTCTGGGTTTGCTAGATGAGCTGCTGAGCAGGGTGCTTCCCCAGTGGCCACCCCAATCCATCTTATCCTGGACTACCCCCTTCACCTTAGATCCCAGGGCCTGGTGCCCTCATTGGTGAAGGTGCACCTGGCAGCCATATTGGCCTTCCATCCACTGAGGCAGGGACACACAGTGTTCTCCCATGCTATGACTGGGTGGTTCCTTAAAGGGTTGGACTGTCTTTCCATATGATAGGCTCTCTGTCCTGCAGTGGGACCTGAACCTGGTGCTATCCCATCTCACGGGGCCCCTGTTTGAACCTCTGGCCACATGCTCTTGGTCTCACCTCTCGTGAAAGGTGGCTTTCCTGGTTGCTATCATGTTGGCCAGGCAGGTCTCGGAGCTCAGGGCTCTGACCTCTGAACCCCCGTACATGGTCTTCCATAAGGATAAGGTTCAGCTCTGCCTACACCCTGTATTCCTCCCTAGGGTGGTCTCCGCCTATCACATGGGCCAGGACATTTTTCTGCCTGTCCTCTGCCCCAAGCCTCACGGATCCGCTGAGGAACGCTGTCTCCACACACTTGGTATGCGTAGTGCGTTGGCTGCCTACCTGGAACTGACTAAGCCATTCAGGAAGTCCTCTCTATTGTTTGTTGCTTCAGCTGAGCGCATGAGGGGGGGTCGGTCGATTTCCACCCAGCGCCTCTCCCACTAGATCACCTTGTGCCTTCGTACCTGTCATGACCTGCCACCAACTGTGAAGGCACACTTACCTCAGGCCAAGGCCTTGTTGGCTGCCTTCGTGGCCCATGTCCCTATCCAGGACATTTGTAGGGCCTCTATGTGGTCTTCAGTTCACATGTTTACCTCGCACTATGCGATTGTCTCCCAAACCAGGGAAGAAGTCGGGTTCAGTAGGGCCGTACGCTGTCCCAGGAATCTCTGAACTCTTACCCACCTCCAACAGATTAGCTTGGAATCATCTATTGTGGAATACACATGAACAATCACTCGAAGAAGAAAAGGCAGTTACTGTCAGGGTTCCTTCCCCATTCTGAACTTTAGGGTACACATGGGGGGACCTGCATGAAAGACTCCCCCCAAGCTTATTTACCAGCTTAGGTTAATAGTAAGCTGTCACCACAAAGCATGTTCCAGATCTTAGGGGATTGCTACTTGGAACTCTGCCTTCCCCCAGTATTTCCCAAGTCCCTAACACCTCCCATTTCCTGGGCAGATTTGAGACTAATTCCTCCCCTCCTACCCCTGCCCAAGTCCTTACATCCCTTTTCCTGAGCAGGCTTGAGAGTATACCCTCACCAATTAGTCCTGGTGAATGAGATCCAAAACCACTGGATCTTAAAACAATGAAAAATCAATCAGATTCTTAAAAGAAAAGGTAAAGTTTATCTCTGTAAAATCAGGATGGAAATAACTTACAGGGTAATCAGATTCAAAGAGCCCAGAGGAACCCCCTCTAGCCCTAGTTTCAAAGTTAAACAGGGATAAACCTCCCTCTAGCAAAGGAACATTTACAAGGTGAGAACACAAAGATAAAACTAACATGCCTTGCCTGGTTGTTACTTACAAGTTTGAAATATGAGAGATTTGTGCAGAAAGATTTGAAGAACATGGATTGACGTCCGGTTCCTCTTAGTCTGACGAGTGAACACCACCCAAAATAAAGAGCGCACACAAAAGCCACCCTCCCCTCTCCCCCACCCCAAAAGACTTGAAAGTATCTTGTCCTCTTCTTGGTCCTTTGGGTCAGGTGTCAGCCAGATTACCTGAGCTTCTTAACCCTTTACAGGTAAAAGCATTTTTGATGTCTCTGGCCAAGAGAGATTTTATAGAATTGTACACAGGAGGGTTGTTACCCTTCCCTTTATAGTTATGACAGTTACCTTTTCCATAACTGGTGTTCTTTGAGATGTGTTGTTCATGTCTATTCCCCATCCCACCCTCCGTCCCCTCTGTTGGGAGTTTTCTGGCAAGAAGGAACTGAGGGTGGGGGGGAGCACGCACCTCCTTGCTGGGGTGCTCCCCCTATGGCTACTACTAGGGGAAAAACTTCCGGCACCAGTGCACGTGGTGTGCACGCACCCCTATTGTGGAATACACATGAGCAACACATCTCAAAGAACACTATTTACGGAAAACATAACTGTCATTTACTCCAGTGTACCTGAGGGCAGCATTTGGCCTGCAGAACTTATTACTGGTGGTTACACATGTTGGAGAGAAGCCAGCTTGAGTCTCAGATCCCAGGCTGAATTTGCAGAGCAGTTAGAGAACCATTCTTTCTATATGTAAACTAAGCATACATGCTTTGGAGTTGGTGATAGGGTAAATGTGGAATTGTACATGGGTCACTTTTCAGAGTGGAATCTTTCAAGGGGTCTTAGCCTGACCCCCATTTCTGCCAAACACAGAATACCTGTGATGTGTGGGCCCAAGTTACTGTGTGAGCAAATAACTAGCACTGTGCATACAAATAGTAGATGTACACATACATATGACTTTCTGAAAATAGGAACATCGCAGTTACCAAATCAGACTAGTGGTCTATCTTGTCTAGCATCTGTTCTCTGACAGTCACCCTGGATCCCCATGGAATCTGCTGGGTGGTCAGTACTTAAAGTCAGGTGCTTAAGGATTTATAGGACTAACTTCAGGGGGTCCTAGTTTTGAAAATCTTGGCCAGGAACCTCTCAGTGCTAAATATCCATTATTTGTTTTAAGGCACAGAATAGCTTTTATAAACTAGGTTGAAATATATAATCCCTGTACTGCCAACCTGATATACACTGCTTGTTCTTTGGGTAGCCATACCACAAGCTCAGAATATAGTGTTATCAAGTCATAGATTCCAAGTCCAGGTGGGATGGTTGTGGTCATTTAGTCTGATCTCCTGTATAACACAGGTCAAAGGATTTTCCTAAAAGAATCCCTTTTGAACTAGAGCTTATCTTTAAAAATAAATAAATAAAAAGTCTTGGTTTAAAAATTGCCAGCGATGGAGAATCCACCATAGGTAAATTGTTCCAATGGTTAATTACTTTCATTGTTACAAATGTACACCTTATTTCTAGTCTGAATTTGTCTAGCTTCAACTTCCAGTCACTGGCTCATGTTGTATCTTTGTCGGCAAGACAGAAGTGTCTGTTATATCTCGATTTTGGATACTGTCTTGCATGACCTTCTCATAAACAAACAAGGGAAATATGGCCTAGATGAAGCTACTGAAAGGCAGGTGCAGAACTGGATGGAAAAGCGTACTCCAGGAGCTCACAATCAAGCTGGACAGGCATATCCAGTGGGGTCTACAGGGATCTGTCCTGTGTCTGGTCCTAATCAAGATCTTCATCAATAATTTGGATAATGTCAGAGAGAGTACACTTATGAAGTTTGTGGATGATTCCAAGATGGGAGGGGTTGTAAGTTCTTTGGAGGATAAGATTATAATTCAAAATGATCTGGACAAACTAGAGAAATGGTCTGAAATAAATAGGATGAAATTCAATAAGGACTAATGAAAAGTACTTCACTTAGGAAGGAATAACCAAATTGCACAAATACAAAACAGGAAATGACTGCCTAGGAAGCAGTACTACAGAAAAGGATTTGGGGGGTTCTGGTGGATCACAAACTAAATATTAGTCACCAGCATAATGTTGTTGCAAAAAAAAGCAAATGTAATTTTGGGATGTATTAGCAGGAGTGTTGTAAGCGGAAGTAATTCTTCCACTCTGATAAGGCCTTAACTGGAGTATTGTTCAGTTCTGAGCACCACACGTGAAAGATGTGGACAAATTGGAGAAAGTCCAAAGGAGAGTGACTAAATGACTAAAGATCTAGAAAACGTGACCTATGAGGAAAGATTGAAAAAAATTTGGTTTGTTTAGTCTGGACAAGAGAACAGTGAGGGGGAACGTAACACACTTCAAGTACATAAAAGGTTATAAAGAGGGTGATAAGGAGAACAATTTAACAGCTGAGGACAAGGCAAGAAGTAATTAACTTAAGGGTACGTCTACACTACAAAATTAGGTCGGATTTATAGAAGTCTATTTTTAGGAAGTGATTTTATACAGTCAATTGTGTGTGCCCCCACTAAGTGCATTAAGTCGGCAGAGTGCATCCACAGTACCGTGGCTAGCATTGACTTTCAGAGTGTTGCACTGTGAGTAGCTATCCCACTGGTCCCGCAGTCTCTGCTGCCCATTGAAATTCTGGGTTGAGCTCCCAATGCCTGATGGGGCAAAAACATTCTCGCGGGTGGTTTTGGGTACTGTAAACGGGCAGACTCACCCCTGCAGTGCCCCCTGCTGGTGACTTCAGGGAATTAGCTCAAATTCCAGCCCAGAGCGCCCTCTGCAGGCCAGTGATCCACCTGTCCACTGCTGGCCCCCGTGTCCCTCCCTAGACCCCGGTGCTGCTTTAACTGGGTCTCCCCCATCCCAGGGGAACCCTCTCCCACTATCCCCTCTTTGCCTCAGTCGTGGCTACTGCCAGTCTCTGTTTAGCCCCGTGCCCTGGGGAAGACTGCAGTGTATCAGCTGATCATCCTAGGCAACAAGGGGTTTGGAATGGCTGCCTTTACCCATCCTCCAGCTGCCCCTCTGCAAGCCCAGTGCCTAGGAGGCCTAGAACCAGCTCTGAAGCCTGGGGAGTTGCTGGCCTAGGGCTTCCCAGCTCCTAAGGCCTTTCCCCAGCCCTGCCTTCCTCTAGGTCCCCTGGGTGAGTTCCCAAGCAGCCAGGCCTGTCTCCCTCTCCAGTCAGAGAGAGACTGCTTGCCCTTGGCTTCCCTGGCCTTCTTATTAGGCCCCGTGGTTCAGTTTGGGGCATGGCACCAGCTGCGGCCACTTCCCCATCAGCCCAGCCTAAAGGCTGCTTTCTCCAGCCCCAGCCCCAGCCCCAGCCCCAGCCCCTTCCCAGGGCTGTTTTTAACCCCTTCAGGGCAGGAGCAGGAGTCCACCCTGTTACACCCCCCTCTCAAAACCCCCACCCCTGGGGATAGGGAGGGCTTCTTCCCTTGGACCAGTCACCCATGTGCCTCCAGTGCCACTCACTTCCTTTCCGATTCCTCCAATCGCTTCCACAAGCAGACCTCCTCATCTACGATGGCCGCATACTCCTTAGCGAGGTCCACCGCTCTCGCTTCAGACTCACGGAGGGCCCGCTCTGCTTCCTCAAGCCATGCCCATAGATTTGAGTCCCCCAGGCCCTCTTCCTTCAGGGTCTGGATCTCCTTGGTGGTCTGTCCCACAACCACTTGGGTCCATTTTGTTTCCTGGATATGTCCCACCTGGGCTCCAGTCTTGCTGGGCCCACTCCGTCTGGGTCTCTTTCTCCATGACAGGTGGGGTAAGGGTCTGGGTCTCTCTCCATGACAGGTGGGGTGATGGTCTGGGTCCCAGCCTCCTGTGAGGTGCCCGCGATCTCCACCTCAGCCTGTGTCACCCTCTCTAGATCCAGCATGGCCCCTTCCGGGCCTCCCGGCACCTCCCTTGGCCAACCCTCACCTCTCCTGAGGGGGCAGTGCCTCTGAATGTGGCCCGGCTTCTGGCAGCCCCAGCAGGCTCCCGGCAGCCCCAGCAGGCTCCCTGCCTTCTTGCGGCATTAGGCCTTCTCCAACTTTTTGTGGGTCTAGCCCTCCCTGGGTTGCCCTGCACCATGTTCCCTGGGCCTGGACAGTCCCTCCAGAAGTGGCCCGTCTGCCTACATGTCCAACACACTGGCAGCTGCCTGGGTTCCCGCACCTGGCAGACTGCCCGAGGGACCTGCCGCTGCCCCTTCTCTGGGTAAGGTAGCCTGCTCTCAACCCAGTAGGGACAGTCCCTCTTTATATGTCCCTGTCTTAAACAGGCATAGCATGTCTGGCGCTCAGCTGCAGGCCTCCTGGTCCCGGCTCTCCGCCTCTCCCATCGGTCTCCACCACGCCTCCGGAACTCCGTCCTGAGGATGTTGCCCAGGGCCCCCTGTTCCTGTACCAGCTGGCCCACTTGTTCCCGGAGGGCCTTCTGCACCTCCCACATGTCCTGTTGGGCCTCCCGGATCCCCTGCAGGTGGTCAGCCCCCTTTCTCTGGGGCGCTGACACTGGGGCCCAACTAGGGACCACACCTGGGGTCTCTACGTAGTAAACCCCCGCATACACAGGATCCATTGTCCCTTCTTGTTTCTCCACCTCAAAGTCCAGGCAATAGTTTCACAGTCCTTGCCCTGACCCCTTGTATCAGGGGTGGACCGCTATGCCTGCATTCTCCACCATGTGTAAACGGGCAGACTCACCCCTGCGGCACGCCCTGCTGGTGACTTCAGGGAATTAGCTCAAATTCCAGCCCAGAGCGCCCTCTGCAGGCCAGTGATCCACCTGTCCACTGCTGGCCCCCGTGTCCCTCCCTGGACCCCGGTGCTGCTTTAACTGGGTCTCCCCCATCCCAGGGGAACCCTCTCCCACTATCCCCTCTTTGCCTCAGTCGTGGCTACTGCCAGTCTCTGTTTAGCCCCGTGCCCTGGGGAAGACTGCAGTGTATCAGCTGATCATCCTAGGCAACAAGGGGTTTGGAATGGCTGCCTTTACCCATCCTCCAGCTGCCCCTCTGCAAGCCCAGTGCCTAGGAGGCCTAGAACCAGCTCTGAAGCCTGGGGAGTTGCTGGCCTAGGGCTTCCCAGCTCCTAAGGCCTTTCCCCAGCCCTGCCTTCCTCTAGGTCCCCTGGGTGAGTTCCCAAGCAGCCAGGCCTGTCTCCCTCTCCAGTCAGAGAGAGACTGCTTGCCCTTGGCTTCCCTGGCCTTCTTATTAGGCCCCGTGGCTCAGTTTGGGGCATGGCGCCAGCTGCGGCCACTTCCCCATCAGCCCAGCCTAAAGGCTGCTTTCTCCAGCCCCAGCCCCAGCCCCAGCCCCTTCCCAGGGCTGTTTTTAACCCCTTCAGGGCAGAAGCAGAGGTCCACTGTGACACAGGTACATGTCGTCAGTTGCCCCTCCCTCTGTGAAAACAATGGCAGACAATCGTTTTGCGCCTTTTTTCCATGCAGACGGCATACTGCTTTCAGCAGACGGTGCAGTAGGACTGCTAACAGTAGGACTGTATAAATATCTATTTTCGTGGCATCCTGTCGTCATCCACTGCTTCTGCTGCAACACTGCTCTCCTGCTCATGTCTCGATAACGAATTCCTCCATGTTGTCTATCTCCCAGGAACGTGTGTTCTTCCTCGGGAAATGTGAGTGGTGCTAACCATTGTCCTCCACCACTTCCGCTGCAACTCTGTTCTCCTGCAGACGCCATACCATGGCGAGCATGGAGCCTGCTCAGCTCACCACTGCTGTTGTGAGCATTGTAAACACCACGCATTAGCCTGCAGCATGTGCAGAACCAGAACCTGCAAAAGCAGGTGAGGAGGCGAAGACAGCACGATCACAATAGTGATGAGGATATGGACACAGACTTCTCTCAAAGCATGGGCCCTGGCAGTTTGGACGTCATGGTGGTAAAGAGGCAGGTTCATGCCACAGAATGCCGATTCTGGGCCCAGGAAACAAGCACAGCCTGGTGGGACTGCATAGTGTTGCAGGTGTGGGACGATTCCCAGTGGCTGCGAAACTTTCACATGCGTAAGGGCACTTTCATGGAACTTTCTGACTTGCTTTCCCCTGCCCTGAAGTGCCAGAATACCAAGATGAGAGCAGCCCTCACAGCTGAGGACCCAACAGTGCAATGTAATACGGACCCACACAGGGTGGAAAGGGGATAGATGGGACAAAAAGGTAAGGTGGGGAAGATCCAGTCTCTGAGCCGGTGTGTCGCCCCCGAGCGCACCTTCAAAGTCCTGCCTCTGGCCTTAGGAAGATTTCAACTGGCCAGAATCCTGGCTGGAGGTAGGATGAGGTCTCTTTCTCGAGTTCCTGTTCCTCCTATATGACTCTTTCTGTCTGCCTCAGCTAAGGCTGATAATTCCTCAAGGGTGGGGGAGGTCTGAAGTGCCTCCTCTGGGTCACAGGCGTGTGAAGGCCCAAGGATTTCAGGTTGGCCCAAGAGTCCTTGATGCTGTGCAAACGCGAGTCAGTTTTTTCTGAAAACAGCAATTGACCTTCAAAGGGGAGATCCTGAATCATCTGCTGCACCTTGAACGGTAGGCCCAAGACCTGCAGCCAAGAACTCCTTCTCATGGCCACCCCAGTAGCCATCGTGTGGGAGGCTGCATCCAAGGCCGCTTGCAGGGACATACGGGAGATCAAGTTGCCCTTCTCTACTAGTGCGAAGAACTCTGCACGAGAGTCAGACCACAGAAGTTCAGTGAACTTTTGCATAGCCCCACAGGTGTTACAATTGTATCTGTTAACCACAGCCTGATGGTGAGCGATCCGTAGCTGCAAACCCCCAGTTGAGTATTTTTATTTCTCCCCAGAAGGTCCACTTTCTTGGCCTCGCCATTCTTGGGAGAGGGCCCCTGGTAGCTCTGTCACTTATGCTGGTTAACAGCATCCACTACCAGGGAGTCCAGCTGGGGGTGGATGTACAAATATTCATACCCACGAAAAGGACCAAAGTACCTCCTCTTGTATCTTTTTGCAATAGGCAGCAGCGAGGACGGGGTCTCCCACAGTGTCTTGGTGGCATCACTAAACCATTTTGATCAGCAACAGCGCAATACGGGATGGCCCGGGCAGGGAGAGAATATCAACGATTAGGCCAGCTTCTTCCAACACCACCTTCATTTTGATATTTAGGTTCTGGGCCACCTGTCTCAGCAGCTGCTGAAGGACCCTAGTGTCTTCTAAGGCTACAGTGGGTGAGGTGGCCACCACTGCCTCACCCAGCCACGAAGAGGATGAGAAGTGGCTGGTTCTGGGGTCTGATCACTGCCCTCAGCCTCCTGGGGTCCTGCAGGGCAAGAACCGATGGTGCCGTGGTCAGTTCTGTGCCACGGTAGACACCGGGACTGCACCAGCGGTTGACACCAGGATCGGTGCTGAGGACGGTGCAGCAGCCGGCGCTGTTGTCGGAGCACCCCAGATTGAGACCACCAATGCCAATCTGGAATCCTGGCTTTGAGGATAGGCCCAGGGTGTCCAGAAGGGCCACTGGTCCTGCCAGGGTGCCACGTAGGGATGACTGTCGCAGCGGGAGCGGGATCTTCTGCTCCTGCTAGAGTGAGAGGACTCCTGACTCTGAGGTCTCTGATTGTGATGACCAGGGAGGAGCTGAGCCTCTTGGTGCCGGGGATTGGTGCCAGCTTGGGCACTGGAGGGGTTTCCTCACAGAAACCTCTGGTGCCAGTGGTTGATGTAATGGGGATGGCCCCATGGTGGACATCATTGCCAGCTTGCCCATAGAATATATGAGGCCTGGGATCGGTGCCAGTGACTTCACCCTCTCAGGAGGTGAGGGCAGCCCCCTGAGTGCCAATAGGTCCCCTGCAGCCTTGAACGCCTCCATCATGAAGGTATGAAAAAGCTGGTCAAGAATGTGATAGGGGCCAGACAATTAAGTTACAGGCATGAGACAAATGAGCCTAAACTGAGGATGGTGAGAGGAAACAATCATTTAATAATCAAGTTGGTGTGAATTGATTTGCTCAATACATTTACTGGGATAATATTTATACAGTAATGCTGGTCTAAAATCTGTCTTTCAGTGCTGCTGCTTTTGCTGTTACCCCCTCCTGGCCTGATCTGTAATGAAAGAACAAAGAAAATGAACAAGAATAAAGAAAGCAAAAAGAAATCTACCCTTGTTGCAATAGAAGCACTTAATTGTCTCCAGCCATCTTGCAAACTGTGCTACAAGCACTGCAGCTGCTCCCACCAGCTGTGGTGGTCTGTGCTGTGTTACTGCTAGTGGAAGGGAACATTGGCATGCAAAGCGATTTTTCACATAAACTTCACAAAGCTCTTTAATAAATGAAGGTGGACATGGCATAAAAGATATGAGCATAGATTTGGGATGGCCACACTGAACGCTCAAAGCTTTTCACCCACACAATCAGGTACAGTAGTTTGCATGTGCCATGTGTTGGAGAGAAATTATTTAAGCTCAGTACCAATGTGGAAACAAGAACAAATGGATATAAACTGGCCATCGGGAAGTTTAGACTTGAAATGAGATGAAGGCTTCTAACCACCAGAGGAGTGAAGTTCTGGAACAGCCTTCCAAGGGGAACGGTAAGGGCAAAAGACATATCTGGTTTTAAAATTGAGCTTGTTAAGTTTATGGAGGGGATGGTATGATGGGATAGCCAAATTTTGGCAATTAATTGATCTTTGATTATTAGCAGGTAAATATGCCCAGTGGTCTGTGATGGGATGGGATCTGAGTTACTACAGAGAATTCTTTCCTGGGTATCTGGCTGGTGAGCCTTGCCCACATGCTCAGGGTTTAGCTGATTGCCATATTTGGGGTCAGGAAGGAATTTTCCTCCAGGGCAGATTGGCAGAGGCCCTGAGGGTTTTTCACCTTCTTCTGCAGCATGGTGCACGTGTCACTTGCTGGAGGATTCTCTGCACCTTGAAGTCTTTAAACCACAATTTGAGGACTTCTATAGCTCAGACATAGGTTAGGGGTTTGATACAGGAGTGGGTGGGTGAGATTCTGGAGCCTGCACCAATCATAATGGTCCCTTCTGACCTTAAAGACTATGATTCTATGAAACTGTGAGAAATATTTTTGGTATTCAAAAAGGAAATAGTGCGACTATATTTTTGGCAGAGTGAAAGGAGGCCCTATGCTAAACTCAATGATGTTTATCTGTATAATGTCTGAACACTGCTTCTGATCAATTACAGAATTTCATGGAATAGTCTTGGCATCAACAGGCAGAGCCCTATTGACTCCAGTGAGACTCAGAAGACCAAAAAAGCCATTTGCACCTAAAAAGCTGCCTTCTTGCTGTGCAGGTGGATGTACAACGAATGGGGGAGCTAATGGGAGAGGAGAGTGTAGCTGCCAAGGGTTTTAGGTGGAGACGATAAACAGAGACTGTGCCTCTCTGCTGGGAGTGACTTCTTTGGGACTGAGTAACTGGGAAAACTTGTAGCAGCTAAGTCCTTTCATTACCATCATCCAACTGCTTCTCTTTAATACATGAACATTCAGCTGTGTCTGGCTCCTGCTGTCGGTGGTGCAGGACTTGATCCTGGGGTGGATGAGTAGCCAAGACAAGGCTCAGCTAATACTCTTCAGGTAGAAGTTGCAATGATTCATCAGCGGCACTTACGTTATCCAGGAAGTTTGTGGGGTAGTATAATCCTGAACCTGGGGGTGGGACTTGTAGAAACCAGCCGGACTGTAGCTGCCTGGCCCCCCTCAGGGTAGCCCTGTGGCCTGTGCTCATAAATATCACCTGTTAACACTGGTGAGATACTTGTTAAGGGTGTAAACTCTTTTTTTAAACAAACCTGGGGGCATAGAAGCCTGAACAGTCTGTGGAGATGAGAGGCCTTCACAAGGATCTGAGTCCAAACCATTGACCCAGCTCAGTCACCAAAGTGAGCTATGGGGGTTGGGGAAAAGAGAAAACATGGGAAGAGGGGAAAACAGTAGTTCACGGTGGGGGTGGGGGTGGGAATGAGTCACGACTGGGTGACTGGGAGTCGAATCAGGAGGCTTTTGCTGCTCGGGCACCAGTCCTTGTCCAGCCCAGCTCTATAACTGATAGAATTTGCCAGCAGAGAGCATTTTGGGTCAATGTCAATTAGCTGAGGATGGTCTCAGTCTAGCTGTCACAGGACAGGGGTCCATAATATAGGAAGCACCACTTTAACTGGCAGTAACCGCCCCCTTGTCACCTTAGAAGAGCCACCATTCCTTCTCCAACCTGGGAGGGGTGGGGGCTCTTGCGTTTAGGAGCACGAGTCACTAATATGCTGCTAGGAGAGCTGCGCGTGTAGCCTTGCATTGTTCCTCCACATACCGACTCTTTCCCTACCAGCCCTGGCAATCCCTCCCTTTTAACCAGCAGTCCATTTGCTTCAAAGCCAAACCTCCTGCCCAAATACTCCCCCCTGTGAAAAGCAGCCTGTCATTCAGTGTGAACAGAACATTTCTGAGGCTTGAGGCAAAGGGGACTAAGTTGCTCTTATCTGTCACCAGATCGTAGTCCCAATTAAACAGCCAGAAGAAAAGAAAAAAATGCTAAGCAACAAAACATAACCAAGCAAACTGGCTCAATTCATCTGCTTATGCAGTTATAGCCCTGTCCCCAGTTCTGTGTCTGCCTTCACGCTATGAGCCTGCTGAGGTAGCGATGGTCCCTCTCTGTGTGCTCAGCGTCCAGCCAGGGGGGCCCAGCTCCTTAAATATCATCTAAATGGTTAATAAGGATTTTGAGCCCGACTGGGGTGTGTGCGCCCTCCTGTCCCTCTTTCCAATCATTCCCCAAAAGCCATGTCTTGGGGCTGCCTTCCTGGTCTCATTCCTCCCACCCAGTGTGTCCGGGCTTCCCATCCTGTGCAACTGACATCACTTGCAGTTGGGGTCCGTCCCTCAGCTCAGCTGTGTGCCTCAGAAAGGAGGCCTGAGTACAGCTGGGGATGGTCTCCACGCCTGAGGCTACTCGGGCTGTCTATACTGTAAGGCAGCAAAGGATATTTGCCTCCACAGGCAGGAACAGCGTCTCCCTCTCTGTTAAAATTTCAATACGGTGGGAAATTTCTCCAGAGCCCTCGGCACCTTCCACTCCAATTGCCATGGCATAAATCTCGATCTCCAGTTCAGCCTGCAACCCGGCTGCCACCTGGAAGAGAGACAGAGTGACCCAGAAGCAGTCATGTTAGAGGAATAAAATTGGACATGTACCTTACAAGTTACACAAAAAATATACAAGGAAAGGGGGACCTTAGGTCCACCAGTGGAGAAATCCATCCCACTACTGCCAAACTCCTTGTCCCCCTTCCCATTCATCTCTATTTGAGCTTCCTGGGTCACAACTCTTCCTTTGCAGCAAGACAACTGCTGTTTGTTAGTTCAGCCACACCCAGAAGCTTATTCCTGGTGTGAAGGGCTGTTTAGGTGACTTTTCAGACTGGTGAGGTCTGTGCAGAATGCGTTAGTTTGCCTTTACATCCATCAGAACTTGAAGTGGATTATCCTTTGGAAAATACATAGAGACTATGCCCCATGGAGTAGGTGCAGCAGGTACAGAGTTACCAGAAGAGCTGTAATTGGGGTGGTGAGTAGTTTGTTTTTAGACTGCCAGCCAGTCTTTTCTAGTCTCTGTCACTCCATTCAGACATGGAATGGAGCAAAGTGAATCTACCTCTGCCCTGTGTTTTGGTGGCATCCCGGGCTCAGTGAGGAACATTCTCAATCCAGCCTCAATCCCAACATTCTGCACTTTCCTTCTCTCATATCCTTCTCTCCCACCCCAGCTGACTTCACGGCCCTTAGAGAACAGGAGCCTCTCAGAATGGGCTAGAGGGAGGAGCAGGAGAATTTTGCCAATACTTGGGAACTAAACCGTGGTAAAACAAGGCCTAACAATGGCAAAATGATCCCTGTTATCTCTTGTAACTAACCTGTATTACTTTAAAACCCTTCATTTTCTCCCTTTTGTTTATTCTTCCTTTTTGTATTTCCATTTTTTGTTCTTTACCACTCACCGGAGAAGAAGTAAACACAGAAGGGCATTTTTTATTTGTCTCTTTCAAGTGTCTAATTTCTCTTCCTCCTTCCCTTCCCAAAGCATCCTCCCCCTCTTTCATCTACAGTCTTTGCTCTCTTCCTTGTCCCTCCATCCTTGCTTTCCTCTTTCCCATTAACCTTCCCTTTAGTTTTAGCAGAGGGAAAGGAGAACCAGCCTGCTACAGCTGGGGGAGAACTAGCGATAGGAATGGAGAAGGAGGGGGAAAGGAGGACATACAGAAGGAAAGAGGGAGAGTATCTTTTCCACGCCCTTTAAGGTCAGTCATTGGTTTGAAGGAACCTTGAGGTTAGGGCACTGAACTGGAACTCAAGAGATCTAGATTTGGCTCCTAGATCTGTCACTGACACATGGGGCAAATCACTTCACTTCTCCAGGCTGGGCCTGCTGCCTTCTGCTGTTACTTGCGTTTGAATTTAATAGTGACAGTGGCGGATTTAGAGTTAGCGGGGCCCTGGGCTCAGCTTCATTTATGGTGCCCCTCCTTGGGACCCAGTCAAGAAAAAGGACATTCACTCTTATCCCCCACTTGCCCCCATTTTTCATTCCTTTTTTGCTTCATCCTCCTCCTGTAAGTAATAAGATGTAAATGAAAATAAAGTGAGGTGCCTTGATTGTTCTTTAGTCTAACTTATTTTTCCACAGACCACTTGAAAATCGCTGGGGCTTTCGGCAGACCACTTAATGATCTTTCCAAATATTGTTTGTGCCGTTAACTATTGTAAAGTGCTTTGGCTAAGAGCACTTTATAAAAAAATGTAAAAAAAATGTTGGGGTGCAGGGTCTGGCCAGGACTTAGGGTGCGGGAGGGTGAGCTGGGGCAGGGAGTTGGGCTGGGGCAGGGGGTTGGAGTGTGGAGCGCTTACCTGGGGCAGCTCCCGTTTGGTGCGAGGGGTGCAAGTGGGGATATGTGGAGTGTGTGTGCAGGAGTCAGGGTGGGCAGGGGGCTGGAAGTGTGGGTGCAGGAGTGAGGGGGGACGGAGTCAGAACAGAGGGCTGGGGGTGTGGGCTGGGGTCATGGGGGTGCTCCCAGCCCCCTGCCCCTGGAGGCTCACGGCAGAGGGCTGGAGGGGGGTATGTATAGTGGAGTGCGGGGGCCCCGCCTTTGCTCTGCCCTTCCCCAATTCCACTCCATTCCTCAAGGCCCCCCGCCTCTGCCTCTTCTCTGTCTCCTCCCCTGAGTGCTCTATGGCTCCGCTCCTCCCCCTCCCTCCTGAAGCGACCTGAGCACTGGCAAACAGCAGTTTGGTGGCGGGAAATGCGCTGGGATGGAAAGGGAGGGGTGGGAACACGGCATGGTCTGGGGAAGAGGTGCCGAAGAGGCGGGAATTGGGAAGCTTGGCTGCTGGTGGGTGCGGAGCCTGCAGCAGGAGCCCCAGGAGCTGGCAGGACCCTGGGGCTCCCTATTGTTGAGGGGCCCCATGCCACGGCACCCTGTGTTTCACTGTAAATATGCCTCTGCATGGTGACTACTCTATGCATTATGGAGCATGATCTGATACTTGCTAAAGAGCATCTCACAGCAACTGCTACATTCAAACACAGGAGGCAGCACAGGTCACCCAGGCTCCCATGCTCCATGTCTCTCACCTGCTCATTTCTTCACCAGTGGGCTGCAAGAATCTGCATATGCAGAGAGCTTTCAGTGTTGGGCCCCTGCCAGCCCATCCCCCAGAGTGATGCTAGAGGCATTTGCTGGGAAATTTCCTGGCAGCCTTGGGGGCCAGTCTGAAGTTGCCTGAAAACAAAGTACATTCTGCCCCACAATACACCTGCTCCACATGACTTACAGGCCCTGGTGTGTAAATCACTCTCAGTCCTGTGCTGGGAGGTGGCTGCTTCACCCGAAACCTGCCAGGGAAAAGATACAATCAGTCTGCCACCTGGAACAACTCCCTCACGGACTGAGCTCACAACCCTGGGTTTAAACAAGCCAGTGCTGAAACCACTGAGCTATCCCTCCCCTGCAATAACACTACAGCCAAAAACAAGCCCCCCTGTAATGTTCCCACGGCCTGCGTCGAGACTGGATTTTTGCCATGGAGTCCACCATGGGACCCTTTGGTGCTGTGGACAGTTTGGAAGGCCACCCAGCTGACCAGGGACCCTGGTGAGATGCCTTTCAAACTGTCCACCTCACATTAATATTGGTGAGCCTGCCACATTTGTCAACCAGGCTCTGCAGCACTGTGGTGAAATACCCTTTCTGTTGCAGCAATTGGAGCTGGCGAATTTCCAGATGTCAGAAGTCACACTGTTTTCCATGCTGAGGGGAACATGCATGGTGGTGGTCTGCTGCAGCAGCACTAGAGCGAGCTCTGCACAGACCTCTAGAAAATTAGCCTTCCTTAACCTGAAGATCATCCCAGGTCTGCATCACTAGCCTGTCCTGTAGGTGTTGGCTGGCCGAGCCCAGAAGGGACATTCCACTACATACAGCCTCACCAGGGAAATGTCATGCAGACATTAGCTGAAGAGACTGCTCCACCTCTTCAACAACATCCCTGTGGTGCACGACTGCCAATACAAGTGGCGCACCCTGTTTGTATTAATGAATGAAAGGCTTGTGGAGCTCAGCAATCTTTGCTCCATGCTGATTGACAGCAGTTTGAAAGTGGGGCTGGTTCACAAAAGCCAGATGAATTATGGGATTCCACAAAAGAAGTCATGAGAGTTTGTTAGTTTGAGCCCAAGTCCCAGATGTCCAGTAGATGTCATACAATGCACTTTGAGAAAAATCTCAGCATGCACAGGGCTGAGTGGAGGAACAAAGTAGCTCTGGATATCTGCGTAGAATGCTGTGTGGTCATTTCAAACAAGAGCTGCGCTGCACTATGTAGCTACAGCAAAGAGTCCTGTGGCACCTTGCAGACTAACAGACATACTGGAGCATGAGCTTTCGTGGGTGAATACCATGTACATGCATTCGACAAAGTGGGTATTCACCCACGAAAGCTCACGCTCCAATACGTCTGTTAGTCTATAAGGTGCCACAGGACTCTTTGCTGCTTTTACAGATCCAGACTAACACGGCTACCCCTCTGTGTAGATACAGTGGTTCACAGAGGAAGTAGTTTAATCTGGCATAAACAAAGCAGTGTGGACATACCTGTATAATTATAGCAGAAAAACATGTACTGAAAAACCTTTCCTGTCTAGACAAGAACTCATAAAAGAAAATCCTCTCCCAGATCCAACCACTGTTCATTTTCTGAAGCAAATCAAAATGGAAGACTTAACTCAGTTATTGAATGAAGCTAAACTGATTTAAGAGAGGTTCACAGTGGTTCAAGTGCATGTACATTAAGGGTGAGCACTGTGTAAGGAAAGCAGTTCAATACTGGTTTAGTTACACTGGTGCAACTTTGCTAATATAGACCAGGCCTAAAATACATTGGTGTCAATATCCTACTAAGAAACAGGGATTTGTCACTGGGGGTTGGGAGTGAGGAAAGCTTCAATAGTGCTTCCTGCATTGAGGCGGAGTCAGGAAGGAGTCCTTCAACAGCACAGTGATGAACACAATTTAAAAACGACTTACTCATCTGTTCCATAGCAGGTGTTCTTCCAGATGCGTCCAGTCCACATTAGGGGTGTGCATGCACAGAAGTTAGAGATTTTCCCCACAATGGTACCCATCAAAAAATGAGTACCATTAACTATCTAAGGCTAATAACTAATTAGAAAAGAATAAATTAGCTTCAGAACAAAGGGAAGAATGTGTAACTGCATGCAGCATGCTTGAACTACTGACTACGGGCAGACAGAAGGAACTGGGCCATTGAAGCAGCTTCACCCTTTTTAATACTCAGTGAGGAGCACAAGATGATGCAAGGTGCATGCACTGCCCTGATGAGTACTGCTATGGCAAACATCTCCAGCTTCAGACACCAGGCGAACACATCCCTAATGAGGAATGGACATGTGCAAGTCCTCAAAGATGAGATGCTGACACTGATTGACAGGCCAGCCCATGGATCCATTACGGTCTGTGGCACAATGAACTAAAATACACACACAGAATTTCTGTCTTGTTTGGGCTGTGGTTTTGCAGCACTCTCCCACTGTCTAGAGTGTCAGACCATGCTTGTCATCTGGTAACACTGTCAGACTGGAAATTCTACAGCAGATTCAGGTCAATTTTTTCTAGGGGGGAAAAGTTTCCATGGGGTGGAGCATTGAGGCGGATTGCCTGGCAGCTGACTTTGAGCAGCCAGATACCAGGGGTATTAGAGGGGCTCAATCGGGGAGCTAGTTGAATCAGGGAGGCCCTAAAGCAGCAGTTCAACAATGACCCCCAGTAATATGTCTTTCTGTAATGCATTCAGCCAGGCATTGGTTATTTGCCACCTTGAATGACCCTTGGAATGATTGTACCTGAGTGTTAACTGTAGTGTGCAAATGTGCTGATTGCCACTGTGCATGAATTCCAGCACCAACCACTGTGTGTAGGACAGAAATAAAGATTCATTTTATTTTAAAGAGTAAACTTTTATTACACAGGAATACATAGATTTCCATTTCTTACAAGGGACATGTCACTGAGGAGCACTCGCTGAACTGACGCTCTCACAGCCACCAGTCCAGCTGTCATTCTGAAACCTTTCGTGTTGACAGGTTTCAGGGTGGTAGCCATGTTAGTCTGTATTAGCAAAAACAACGAGGAGTCCTTGTGGCACCTTAGAGACAAAAGCTTATGCCCAGATACATTTGTTAGTCTCTAAGGTGCCACAAGGACTCCTCATTATTTTTATTCTGAAACCTGTCCCTTGGGGTGGAGTGCAAGGGATAGTGCAACAGGTTGGGAACTTGCAAGGAATATGAGTGGGGAATTTGGGAAGGGCATGGAATGCAGTTCTGTATGGGCTGCAGAGGGAGTCGAGAATGCTTGTGTTCTGACTGCAGTGCAGTCAGGGACCTCAGCATCTCTGTTTGGTCCTCCATCTGCTTGATCCTCCACTCCTGCCCGTTTCCTCTCCTGGCTATCCATTTTTAATTTTTCAAAATTGTCTCTCTTCACGCCCTGTGATCACGATCTACAGCATCAGATGATTGCAGCACTTCTCTAAACACGTCCTCCTTACTCCTCCTGGTTCACCTCCTCAGCTGGCAGGGATGCTCCCGCTGTATGTAGGAGGTACCCCTCAAGGGCACATCTGCAGAAGCACAAGAAACGATGAATAGAGGCAGTATTGTGAGTGCACTCACAACCTTGAATCACAACAGTCAAATATGCCTCTTTCTCACTGTCCCTTGGCAAGCACACTGTCCCTTGGTGAGTACCCTAAACATGGTGATTCAATGGGGAAAAGGGTCTGGATGGTTAACAAAGGGGATCACTACAAGCACCTAGAGGCACTACTGTAAATTCTGGCACCATTTTCACTGGCAGGGGTGATCAAAGCTGATATCACTGCTCTACAGCCAAAATGCTTCTGAAATAAATGTAGTCAAACTTTACTAATTCTGGGTCACTGAGAACAAAAATGATGCTTAAAATTGTTGATTGGCTCTAGTCTAGCTGTTGGGCTCCAGACTACAGCAGTGGAATCTCCTGGCAGGTGATGTTAGGGTTTCCATGTTCCGTGACCGTCAAAAGGATCTTGTCCATTCTTCTTCATGGAGGTGATCTTGTAGCCTGCAACAACATCGATGGTGTGATGGCAGCCCTCAACATCGTTCACGATCCAGATGAGTGGAGACTGTTCATTGATTTCATCGAAGACGAGTCTTAAAGCTGTTTTGCTGCATAATGGGCAATGTTTTCGCCCTGCCATCATTCCAGTTGGTCATGCAGTCCCATATGAAGAAAACCTTATGACAACATGAAACAAACAACTTTTCTGAGAATGAGGTGTCAAACTATGACCAACATCAGTGGGCAGCTTTGTGGCGATTTGAAGGTTGTTGCTCTCTTGCTCTTGGTCTGCAGACTGGCTGATACACAAAGTACTGCTGTTTTCTCTGTGAATGGGATAGTCGTGCAAGAGATTCCCACTACATCAAGAAAGATTGGCCACTCCGACAGTCATTGAGCCTGGGAGGAAAAAGTGTTCAGCATCCACCACTTGTTGAATCAAGGAAGATTTTGTTACCACCCTTACACATCAAGCTGGTCTGATGAAAACTTTGTCAAGGCCATTGACAAAACACAAGCAGCTTTCAAGTACCTCCGTGGAAAATTTCCAAGGTTAAGTGAAGCTAAGATAAAGGAAGGTGTCTTTGTTGGTCCTTCAGATTCGTGAACTTCTTCGAGATGATGCATTTGACCATGCACTTGCGTGGCAAGGAAAGACGGCATGGAAAGCCTTCCAGTTAGTGGCAATAAATTTCTCGGAAACAACAAGGCAGACAACTACAGGTTGTTGGTGGAAAACCTCCTCAAGGCATACAAAAGCCTTGGTTGCAACATGTCACTCGTAAAAAAGATACATTTTTTGCACTCTCATCTAGATTTTTTTCCACCGAACTGCGGAGCAGTGAGCAACGAGCACGGCGAGCGATTTTCACCAGGACATTTGCAACAATGGAGAAATGCTATCAGGGCAAATGGAGCCCATCAATGCTTGCAGACTATTGCTGGACAGTGACAAGAGATGCTCCATTTAATGAATACAAGAGACAAGCCAAGAAGCGCCGTATAGACACTGAATAGGACTAAACTATGTACATAATAGTTTTTTGCCCTTTGTTTTCATAATAAATTTTATTTATATACCCTTTTGCTGATTTTTAAAGTGTTACATAAACAGGACAGGTGAAATATTATCATGTAAAGCAACCATAACACACTGAAAAGACCTAGGTTTACAACTTTATGATTAAACTCACTATCTACAGACATATACATAGACATAAAATGTAAAAACTTAAATATCTTAGAAACAGTAGCCAATCAGTTGTTTTAATTGTCATATTTGAATTCAGCACATCAAAATACATAATAAATACCACATTTTATCTCTGAAGCAGACAACTTCTCAAAAATTGTAGACCAGTGTATCTCACTTCTCAGGGTAACCAAGGATGCAAAGATGCATCTCCTGCATGTGTGCAGCTTCACACCTGGTCCATATGCTGTTCATATGTGTATCACTTTGGTTCCTGCAGCAGTAATTATCAATTGGTGTGGCAAAGTTTCCTACGCTGGGGGGAAGGAACAAAGCAGCTCTGCCAGGGAACCTTCGGCAGACGATTGCAGAGTACCAGCAGGAAAGTTTCCTAGAGCTCACTACAGAGGATTCCCATGAAATCCTGATCTGCATTAACCAACTTTTCTGCAGGGCCCCCACTGCATAGCTGCATAGAAGGATGGGACGCAGACAGAAACAGTGCTAGTCTTGTTAATTTCTATCCCTTATTCCCACTTCTAACACAGAAGAAAATAAAGGGCAGCTCTACCTCATAGCACTATGCAGTATCAAATCAAAATAAGTACTTAGCAGAGCTTCCTTCTCCTGCATCAGGCACCAAGAGCTGGAGTGCTGTGACTGGGTAGACCCCTCCAGTCAAAAAGAGGTCCTGGCTCACCACGCTACTGGACAACTTTGTCACCTGTCGCACCCTCCTCAAACTCCACTTCCTTGCCCACCACTTCGTCTTCAGAGTTGACTCTGCTGTCTGCTGCCTCCAACACCCCAGAAGTATCCCTGGCATTGTTGGGGATGGAGATGGGGTTGTCACCAAGGACAGCATCCAGCTCCTTGTAGAAGCGGCAGGTCTTCGGTCCTTGCTTTCTGGTATGACTTTCTCAGCTTCCTGATCTTAGCACAGCACTGATGTGTGTCCCTTTTATGCCCCTTCTCCAACATGCCACAAGCAATCTGCCCATAAGTATCAAAGTTCTTACAGCTGCAGTGGAGCTGGGATTGCACAACCTCTTCTCCCCACAGACCCAGCAGATCCAACAACTCCGGAGTACTTTAGGCGGGAACACATTTACTGTGGGGAGCTGCCATGGTCAGTTGGGAAGATGCAATGTGAGCTCTCCACGCTGAGCAAACAGGAAGTGGAATTTCAAAAATTCCCAGGCCTTTAAAGGGGAAGGGGTGCATGCCTGTGTACTTGGCTTCAGAGCAGTGGAGTTCAAACCGCTGACCAGAGCGTTCCTGATGGGCACTGTGGAACACCTCCTGGAGGCCACTTAGGGTGATGTAAGCAATTGTGATGTCGACACTATGTCGCTCTAATTTTGTGGCAAAATCAGTGCATCTTGTCAAAGTGGTTTTATTGTGTTGGCATATCAGAAGAGTTAAATCGGCAGGAGGAGAATTGTAATGTGTACACCACCACTGTTTTGCTGATGGAAGCTGACTTTTGTCAACAAAACTATTAGTGTACACGAAGCCTTAAACTGTAATTTCTAGCTTTGAGCATTAACACATCATGGAGATGAATGGTGCAGTTCACACCTCTTAGAGCTATTGTTTTAGGCCCTCTGCAGACTCAGGAAGCCAATACAGCATCATTTATATTCAGGTTACATTTTGAACATTTTCTTTACAACCATAAGGATCCGAAAATGTAGTTTAAAAAAAAAAGTTCCATTGTGGAGTTCAAATCCACTGCAAGGAGTGGATAACGCAGCACATTCTGTGGTTCTGTAATATGTGGGGCCCTGACTATGCTACACACATCAGCAGCCAGGGCAGCTGCTGCAAGCCTCAAACAGGCATGTTGTGGGGTGGCTGCCCCCTAAGCTCCAAGTCAGTTTGCCAGAGGGCAGTTGCCATATGCTGTGTGTATGACTTTGCTTGTAATATGAAAACCTTCCCCCTTTTTAAAGCAAAATAGATTACTACACCCAACCACAGCCGCTGAGCTGCCGCCTTTCTGGAAAGAGCAGCCCCATGAACACTGAAAGCAGAGAGTGCGGCAGAGCACAGACCCAGCTAGGAAATATTGTCTATTACCTGTCTAAAGCCTGGTGCTAGTTGCTTTGAAGTGCTAAATCTCCTTGTGTGCTAGGAATCTGCTGTCATTCCTCTAGGTACTCTGTGCTACCGCCCTCACTCTCTGGCCTAGCACTAGTTACATTTTAATCCTATTATTTCTATGATTGTGTTTTCTGTAGCCAGGTGTTTTAGAATATCATTCCAATATGGAGGATTCCAAATATAAATGCCAGTTGGCGTCTGATTGGCCTAGTGACACTATCAAAGAGTTCACAGGTGAGAGGAGGTGCACATTTGGCCTGCAGATGGAGTTAGGAAATGATTTTAAAACAGGTTTAAAGACAGTTTGATCTCACCGTATGAAGTCCACTCCAACATTTTTCAGAGTGGCTGTGGTGGCATAAGTATAACCCTCCTTCAGCACCCCAAATATCACTTTAGGTGGGATGAGATGGAATCCACAAAGATGCTTAGTTGCTGTTGCAACAGAAGATGTGTTGACTTTTCCCCCAACAGGATCTTCTACCTTTGCAAACAAGATCAATACATTACATGGGCAATAGGGGAGAGAATTAAAAACTAAACCACAAAGAAGACTCTAGGTGGCAACAAAGAACTTATCCCAAGATAACAGGAAGTTGCTTATTACTAAAAGGACAGAAACTATAGCTCCCCTCCTATAACAGTGCTGGCTGCCAAGTTTAATGATGCCAACTTCTGTTAATGGCTTATCTGTTACTGTCCAAATACTGACACAAGACAGTTTCTCATACAGTAACTCCTCACTTAACGTTGTAGTTATGTTTCTGAAAAATGTGATTTTATGCAAAACTATGTTAAGCGAATCCAATTTCCCCCTAAGAATTAATGTAAATGGGGGGTGGTAGGTTCCAGGGATTTTTTTTTTGCCAGACAGAAGACATTATATACATATACAGTATAAGTTTTAAACAATTTAAAACAAAGTTTAATATTGTACACAACAAGGAATGATTGTGAAGCTTGGTTGAGGTGGAGGAGTCAGAGGGAGGGATATTTCCCAGAGAATGCCTTGCTGCTACATGATGACTAGCACTCGGCTTAATGGGTTAATGCACTGTTGTTAATGTAGCCTCACACTCTACAAGGCAGCATGGATTGAGGCAGGAGGGAGGAAACACGATAGATGCAGGGGAGTAGCTGCAAACACTTTCCTCCAAAAATTGAACAGGATGATGAGCCCACGCTATCCAGCTGGAGCGCACCACTCCCTCCTCCTGACAACATATGCATGGCTGCACAGGTGTTGATTTTCCAAAGTGCTGGGGAGGTGCATGCATGAGTGAGAGAGATGTGCATTGCCCCTTTAAGTGTGCTGACTGTACTTCAAGTACGTTGCCCTTTTAAGCAGATCAGCTAGTTCAGACAGGAAGCAACAGCTTCCAGCAAGCTCCCTCCTTTCTGTCCCTCTCCTCCTCTTCTCCGGGAGTGGGGTGCAGGAGCAGGGAGACATCCTGATATCAGCACTCCTCTCCCCCATCCCCCAGCAAGCAGGAAGCTCCCGGGAGTAGCTCCAAGGCAGAGGGCAGAGCAGAAGCAGCATGGCTGTGGGGGGAGGGTCAGCTGAACTGCTGCTGGGCAGCTGCCAAGCCACATACCTTACAGGGAATTTAGGGGAGCTGCTGGGGAGGGGGCTGCTGGTCTCTCCAGTTCTAATCCCCACTAGGAGAGGCTGCTGTTCCAGAGAATCTTGCAAACAGTGGACAAAGCAGGCAGCTGCCAAGTGACGTTATAAGGGAGCATTGCGCAACTTTAAACAAGTTTGTTCCTTAACAGGTCAGCAAACTAACAATGAAACAACATTAACCAGGATGACTTTAAGTGAGGAGTTACTGTACTTTTAAAGGGGAGAAAAAGAAAGGAAAAGCAAATGACTAAATGCAAATGATTGGGCAGCTAAGATTGTTAAAGACTAAGGCCAACATTTTCAAATTTGGGATCCTAAAGTAAAAAAGGCCACCTATATCCATATTTAGGAATATAAATAGAAGTGGCCCTATTTTCAGAGGTATTGAGCCATTCAAGTCAGTGGGAATTGGGGACACTCAGCACTCCTGAAAATCAGGGTGCTTTTATTTAGGTGCCTAAATATGGACCTAGG
The DNA here is from genome assembly GCF_003597395.2 of Chelonoidis abingdonii. Taxonomy (NCBI): domain Eukaryota; kingdom Metazoa; phylum Chordata; order Testudines; family Testudinidae; genus Chelonoidis; species Chelonoidis abingdonii. Next base: position 155,648,500 of record NC_133769.1, on the reverse strand, counting down.
TGCTTAACTTTAGGCACGCAAGTTTGTGGCCTAATAATTGAGGGAGAAGTTGTTTCTGGGACAGTCAACCCCAGATAAATTGCAAGTGCTATTGCTTCACTAAAGAGAAATTCCAAAAAGTGACCAGTGCTGCTGCAGAGTGACTTAACAATGGTGTGCAAAAGAGTTGTGCAAAGGGAGATTAATGTTAGCCAAGAAAATCTTATTTTACCTTTTTATTGGGTACAGATTCTGGGTTGCACCCCTGGATTGATAATGGTAATTTCACCTTCTCTTTTCTTGGCTGCCCCGCAGCATCCACCAGCAAGCTCTGGGTGTGAGAGCGGAAGGGTATCCCAGATGTACACACAGCCGTTCCCACTTCTGTTCAGAAGCCAAGATTTCAAAGAGTGACATTGACTTTTGCACAAAGGGAGCCCAATTCTGCAGTTCTTGTGCAAACAGAACTCCTACTAATTTCCATAGGAGTTTGGTCTGCATAATGTCTGAAGGATCAGGCTCAGTATTTTTATTTAATAGAGCAATGTAAGAGTGGGAAGGCCCTTTTTAAAATCTACTAACAGGAAACAAATATCCTTGGGTCACTGGAGAGAAAAGGGATTTCTGTCTTAGTCCTACTGACTTTTCTATTTAGAAATTTCGAGGAGAAAAAAATAGATAACACTCTTGCTAGCACAACAACTTGTGTTTGCATTTTGACTCTTGCAAGCTTTAACAGTAAGTTACTATGGTTAAGAATATCTGGTGCAAAGCCTCTGTTCCTTGCTTTACAGGTCATGCGGCCTTTAACTCTGGGGGAATCTGCATAAGCAGCTGGGGAGACTTGGGAGGTTCAGCACTGGCTTCAGGGCTTAGGGCAGTTGAACTTGGATCTCCCATATAAGAGGGGAGGATCGTAAGCATTGGTCTACAGCCATTCTCACACTCTCTCTCTGGCCCAGTGACTATTTATTTATACACAGCACTATAGCTTTATCAGCAAAACTTTTAAATTGTATACAAGGTTCCAGAGGCACAAAAAACTTATAGCCCAGGGATATGGGATCAAGGTGGATTTAGCCCCCCTTTAAACCCTGCTGAGGCTGGTCTGTGGTGAGAATCAGTGTAGCCCCCGGAACAATGTAGGCAGTTCTCCAGCACTGTCTAAGTTATTGCAGCAGCTTTGCCTGGAATCCTAGCAGTGCTATGCACTGAGGTCCTGTCTCACCCCTTCTGCCCTCAACACACCATTCCCGCTCTTGCCCCTGCCCCCAGCAAGTCCCCTACGGCAGGTCTTGGGCTGGGGGCCTTGTAGGGCAGAGTAAGTTACCCTGTGAAAAGCACGTGCCGGGGGAAGTCTTCTGTGACAAAATCTATGGCCTTAATGGCTCCTTTATGTTGCTGCAGCCATTTTCTAGGGCCATATCAGAGAAGAAAATCCCTCCCATTACTTTCCCTGAAGTGTTAATGTATTACTACCATAGCAGCTCCTATTCCCTTCTCCACCAGTCTTCAACCTATACCTGTACCTAGATGCCAAACTGAAATGCCCCTTTACCTGCTCTGCTGGAAACTTCAGTCTGTGCTGAAGGACTGTGTGTCTGAGGATTCAGTGAGTGTGGGGAATCACTGGTTGGGACAAACAGACCTGTAGATTCTGCAGAAAAACAGATGAGTATATTGACAAAATGCCAGTTATATCAACACACTACATTTCTATACAGAGGGTATTAAGCATCTCAGTTAGGGAGGCCATATACTGTCTGAAGTACTGCCAGGCCTAGTAATGAGTGCTGTGTGTTGCCATGTGAATGCAGTCACCAGCAACTTGCTCCATGGGGCAGCAGGGAGCGGAAATGCTGCACAGGGAGCATGTGAGTCATAGCCAGGAGAGCTTTGTGATGCTTTGCAGCTGAGAAGCTCTGCCAAGCAATCCAGTCCAGTTCTCCAGATAGCTGCAATATAGGCGGCTTGTGGGAGTGCCAAATGGGGAAATATGAGAATGATTAGGGCTCTGAGAGGGACCCATGGAAGATTGTTCTGATGATGTGTTCTTTGCTGTGTGATGAACAGTACAGCATAATGCCTTTCATCCTGATGTACCAGTTCAGTGCTTGCGAGGGCTGCTCTCTAAACAAAGGATCAAAGTACTCCTGTCAGTGCTGTAAACCTCTCTGATCCAAGCTGCTTAAGATGCTTTGTTCACTGCCCACCCCTCCTTTGTTCTCTGCTGCTCCCACACTGCTCAGTGCTCCCTGTGTGTGTGTCCTCCAAGTTGTCTCCACCCAACATCACTCAAATTCCTATGCTACCTACCCCTTCTTCCATCCCTGGTCTCCAAACTGCTACTCCACCTTACCCCTTCCTCCCATTTCACTTCAAGATCCTCCCTGTCTCCCAGCTCCTTCTCAACACTCATCCACCCTTTCCCCAGCCTTCACTCCTTCATTGCCTTCTTATCCGTTCCTGCTCACTCTTGCCCCTAGTTAAGTTTGCCCTGTTGCTGTTTCACTTCCTCCCAGCCTCTAATGCCATCTGATAACCCTTAGCTTTTCATTTTTGCACCCAGACCCCACAGTTTTTCCAGTGTCTGCAAAGACCCCTAAATGTATCTCACAAACCAGTCTTATAATGTTCCCAAGCAGTTCAAGTGTCAAGCAGATATGGGAGATGTGGTGTTGAATGATAAGGTTCAGAACTGAAAATCCTTTCAGGTATTATTTGTAGCATCCACACTGGAATCAATTATTCCATACTCATTGTTCAACTCATTCAGCTAGTTGGTATCAGAAACTAATGGAGACTTTTTTTTCAGTCCTTTGCAGAAACCGTGACTGCCCCAAGGCCCTCGTGGATTTAAGTGCAATAGGAGTATGAGGCAACTCAACAAGCCAATGGAGGATGTTGCTCCATATTGAAACGTTACCTGCACTGAGCTCAGACGTACTCCTAAGGAATTCTGTGACTGTCTCCACAGACGGCTTCTCTCTCTCTTTCTTTGGAAACGGAGGGAGTTCTTTAGAAAGTGAATCCACATCAGGGAACTTTTAAATAAAAATGACAAGAAGTGCTCATGTCTCCTAACCATACATATATATATATATATAGCCACTATGAAAGAGGACATAAAGAAAACAAATAAGCAGAACTAAACCGGTAACAAATAAACTGAGAGTATAAAATAAATATAGCTGTATTCTAGAATACACTACCTTTTATATACATTATAAAAAAGCACTTCAGCCTACTTATCAAACAAGATTATAAAGGTATGGTCTGCACTCGACACATGTACATAACATCCATTAATGCTAACTGTGTCCAGTCATTCAAAAGTGCCTTCTACAAGATGATAACTAAGATGATAAAAAACAATCTAATATGCTTTGTAGGACTGAGACAGAGACTCTTTGCACTAATACCATCTCATTCAGCTTCTCTGAGCTCGATCACCTTTTTCAGGAGAAATTCCTTGCCAAGTTCAGATTCAAAATAGGGTGGAATTATTCTGTTTCTTATTCCTATTAGGCACTTCCTTCCTTCATCAAGTTCCTGCCTACATAGTAAGGAAAAGAAAGAAGAAGATATTACAAGTGTTGCCCCTGACATTTTTTTTGCTAACCAAATCTACTAATGTCATTCCTGTAATCCACTGACTTTTTCTTAAAGTTACCAAATTGCCAAGAAGCAGAGGGATCAGCTACTGAGCCCCATGCTACAGATCTGAGATCTAGACAGCAATTTGAAGTTTGTATGAATGGTGGCTGATCTGTTGCCTTCATGTACACGCACCATCTCCTCATTACACATACTCTAATTACTAACAGCCCAATCCTGTTCCCACAGAAATCAGCAGACAATAATATGAATTTATGGTAAATATATTTCTGCAAACCAAAGGAATCCTCTAGACCAGAGATTGATGAGTTAACCACATCCAGAAAGCACCAGAAGCAGTTCAGACTTTCAGCTCTCCCTAGATGAATCCTGGAGCTGCATCACAGCCCCAGTTGAGATACTTCCAAAGCTTTAAACTGTAGAAAACTACACATACAAGGGTGGAACAAGTTCCAGCTTAGACAATCTCTCTGCTTTGAGAAAGCATATGGTCAGTAAATGCAAATTATGTATTCACATACACCAAGAGAATTCTCAAGTTTGGAGACTGACTGATCAGAGAAAACAAGTAACCCAACTAGAAAAAGAGATGGGGAAGAACAGAATGAAAGGAGGAGATGGACCAAGGAAGAATAAGAGACTAAAAGACCTGGCATCCAAAGACAACATCTTCATCAGAAGCTGATCTACTTGAAGTATCTGATCAAAATATGTAGACATTGCCAGGGGGCTGCTCTGCAGATCTCTTCAAAACATACTCTAATTCTTCCTGCCCTAGATTTAGATGCAGTCCTTGGTGAATATGTGCTGAGACTTGAAGGAGTCTTTCCAGCTTTCAAATCAACAGATCTGACTCATCTGAAGATGATAAGGTGGGTTAGGTAATATCCTTTATAGGACCTAAATGCCCCAATAACAACTGAAATCAGATAATCACTATGCTCTCTAATGAATTCACACAGGAAAATGATCAAAGACGAAAAAACCCTATCACTTGTGGGTGAACACTTTTCACAAAGTGATCACTCTGTATCTGACCTCTCAGTTCTCATCCTCAAAGGAAACCTGCCCAACACCTCTAAAAGACAAGCCCAGGAGCTTAAATTTGTAACTTTGCTAGATACCAAATCATGGATTGAATAGAGACATTGAATTTATGGCTTATTACAACAGTCTATAACCCACTCAACCCCCTTCCTTGTCTCTCTGCCCCCAAGCTTTTTCCTTTCCCTGCTATGACTGGAGAGGTGTTAACAGGTCACTTCACCTTGAATGGTCCCTTGAAATATATGTTAACTACACATGCTAAACAATCTGTTCCAATTTGTATTTAGCGGTGACACTCAACATATGTCTACACTGCAATTAGACTCCTGTGTCTGGCCCATGCCAGTTGACTCGGGCTAAGGGGCTGTTTAATTGTGGTGTAGATGTTCAGGCTCAGCTGCAGTCCAAGCTCTGGGACCCTCCCCCCTCACAGGGTCTTAGAACCCAGGCTCCAGTCCAAGCCTGATTGTTTACACCACAATTAATCAGCCACTTAGCCCGAGTCAGCTGGCACGGGCCAGACATAGGTTTTTAATTGCAGTGTAGACATATCCTCAGAATACATTTCCCACACCTGAAGAAGAACTTTATATAAACCTGAAAGCTAGTTTCTTTCACCAATAGAAATTGGTCCAACAAAAGCTATTACCTCACCCACCTTGTCTCTCTAATATTCTGAGGCCAACAACATGGATAAAATAACACTGTATACAATTATCTGAAGATGGTCATTTTAGATGTGTTGAGACCTTGCTCTTGCCAGAATAGAAGATGAAGACGACATTTGATTGCCTGAAGGGCTTTGTCCTACACAAGACGAAACTGATGGCTCTGCAGACATCCAGATAGAGCTATTTGAACTCATGAAGATGAGAAGGTTTAACAGAACGCTGTCTTAATCATTGTTAAGCCAACACAACTCTCAGATTTTGGGCATGAATTCCAGTCACTGAAACCAGCTTTATACCACTGTAATTTCATCGAGTTCAAGGGAGTTACTCCTCCTTATTGCAAATGAGTAGAAAATTTAGGCAAGAAACCCTGGCTACTTTGAAGTCAATGAGTTTTGTCATTGACTTTAAGGGAGTCAGAATTTCATCCCAGGTTTTTAGTGACAGATGCCATAATACATCCATTTTAAGTAGAGTTGATTTTAAGTAGATTTAGATTTTTATTGGTAAATACTGGTAAACATCAATTTCACTGTATGTGCACAAACTGACAAAAATATTTCCATCAATAACAACTGAATTTTGCAGATAGGCAAAGTAAGAAAAATGCTGCTTGTGAATGTATTAGAATTTATTTAAGGTTATTTACTTTGTATATTTTGACATGTGATGCTGACAATTTGTGTTTTATCAGTTTATAAAGTTTTAATGTTTTGAAACTTAACGTCTACTGTATTAGAGACTTATTGTCTGATACCCTATTAGCTGCTGACCCCATAATTTCCTGCAACCGTGAAAATTTTGCTTGATAAATAAAAAAAATTGTTTATACACCATAATTTTGCGTAACTGAGAAAATTTAAATCAATAAAAAATTTAAAAAAATCCTAATAATAAACATTGATATGATCTGTTGAAATTATAAAAAATAAAAACCGTATTCTACCAAGCTTCATTTTAAGTTACTTTTTACATAGTATATAACAAGAGAGAAAGTGTTGCCGTCATGTGGCACTACGGCAATCCAACTTCAATCTGGAATTAAAGCATTTTATGATTTCAAACAAGTCAGTTACGAAGTTGAGAGCAGTAGCTTAGCTCTGATGCCATGCAGGAGATCCTGGCTCAACTACTATTTTCAGTCTTTCACAAAAACAAATTAGGAAAAGCACAAGTTTCTCATCACAAGACTATTTCATCCACACTGTATATTCTTCTGTACATCAAGACAGTAATTTTCAATGTTATTTATGTTTATTGTGGGTGCATGCATGTTCCTGTGAGAGAACCTTCACTTCTGTGTATCCCATTCATACTTTAAGTTCTCATACTTGACATTAATTTAATGTAGATTTTTTCATTATTTGGTTTTGGAGAGTCCTTTTATACAATGCCATAAAATACAGCACTCTGTCATATTCATAAAAATCTTATTTTCTGGAATCTTACCATTTTTGGAATTTTTTTTTTTTAAATTTAAGTGGAAGTGAAGTAAGGGGGTTAGAATTAAAGTTGAGTTTCAGCCTGAATTATAGTTTTCACTGCTGCTTAGCCTATTATACTTTCCCCTTCCATAGCACTTTTAATCTGAAGATCTTAATGTGCTTATCAACATTAATTAAAGACTCCTTATAACCCTTGTGTGAGGGAGATAAATATTTTACAAATAGGAAAATGGAGGACAGGGAGATTTAGAGTCAAAATGTTAAAATTTGGCACCAAAAGGACCTGATTTTCATGGTAACTGAGCAGATGCTCATCAACTCTGAAATCAGGCCATCTCTGTTAAGTGTCTATGACAGGGATTTAAGAACCAGAATTTGAAAACGCTGACCTAACTTACTTTCCTAACTGGTGCTGAAGCCAGGAATAGAACCTACATTTTCTAACTCCTAACCCATTCTAAATTGTCTGTAATAGATACTGCCCCCTCCATTCCTATGCTCTGATCTGTCATTTGCAAAAGTATCAGAAGTGCAGTTAAACTATTCATTCAGCATTTCTATTAGCGCTAATGCTCCAATAGCATTGTTTTGCTACTGTATCACATTAAGGGCCCGATCCAAAGCCCAATGAAAGCAGTAGGAGTCTTTCCACTAACTTCAGTGGGTCTTGGATCAGGCCCTAACTTTCAGTCTTAATAACACCATTACCTGGACTGCTCTATTTTTGTCTGCCAGTGAGATATCTGGGTTAATCTGTCCTTGCTGCATGAGGGGGAAAGGAAAAAAATAATGAAAATAAGATAAATAGCACAGTATTTTACAAGCGTGAATGGTTCACAAAATTACTAATGTAAGAAAGTATTTCTCTTATTAAGCCATGCTAGGTTAATGTGTCTGATGACTTCTGACCTGGACTGATTACAAGCATAGTTTGCAACACTCATTGGTCAACCATGTTAATAATTACATTTTGCTCTTTTATAGCACTGTGCAGCTAAAAAACTCAAAAATCTTCATAGCACCCTTGTGAGATAGATAAGCGTTTTTAGTCTCATTTTACAGAAGGGGAAACTGAGACAGAGACAAAGTGCTTATAGGGAGAGTCAGACAGTGCTTGAACTCTTCCTTTCCACTCCCATGCGCTAACCACTAAAGCATACTGTCTCTCATTTCTGCTTCTCACCATCCTTTGTATGATTTATGGTAATTGTCCTACCTGAAACTCTGCCAGTAGTCTTCAGTTTGCTTTGACACTATCTTCCTTGGTGGACTTTGGAGCTGAGAATCCACAGCCTGCTCATATAACTCAACTATCTGAGCTGCAAGATAAGGGGAGGTTATTTAACTACCGATGTAAATTCAGTATTAAACACTGCAAAAGTGTTCATTAATTACGAATAGTTAAAAGAAGCAGCAGATATTTCTTTAATGCATCATGTCACCCACTTAAAAGTTGCTGTTTAAAAATGGTTCCTCTTAACTTATTTGATTCCTTTGAGTCAGATGTCCTTATTTTTACTCACACAAACAGTTTTATCTGCATAACATCGGAAATTGAGCTGGATTCTTTTCTGCCTCATGCATCATTGGAAAACTGTCAGCCAGGCCTGAATATAGTATCTTTATTACTGGTTACAATGTAAGAAGCAGAAAGAGCTCAGATGGATTTCCTCATCCCAGGTTCAAGTTTAGAGTAACAGCAGTTAGGAAATTCATCTTTCCGGAGATAAGATCACTGATACAGAATAAACGTGTATTCCTTCTGTGTATCACTTTAAATGCTTATACGTTCCTCAAAGAAACAAATCAAATATCTGTGAGGAGGAAAAGTTGCGGATGTTCAGCTAGCGTCTGACTGGTTAGCAATACTTCAACTAGGAACTTCAAACCCACAGATACCTAGCTGCTCAAAGCCCTCACTCACACCTATACACTGGAGGGATTCTCAAATGAGGCAGAGGAATGCCTGTCTCACTTGCAGGGCCCATTCTAGTAGGTGTGCTCAGAGCACACCTAACCTGCACAAAAGGGCAACTGGAGGCAAAAAGGTTAAAAGTTATAAGGGAGCTCCTCCTCCTCCAGGCATTTTGTGGAATTAGGCAGCCTCTGAGCACGTCTACCAAATTAGGCCCTTTATACAATTTAAGTGACTGAATGCCTGTCTTCTCATGGTTTGTGAATTGGGCCTGGTCTACACTACGAGTTTATCTCGAATTTAGCAGTGTTAAACAGAATTAAGCCTGCACCCGTCCACACAATGAAGCCCTTTATTTTGATATAAAGGGCTCTTAATATTGACATCTGTACTCCTCCCCGACGAGGGGAGTAGCACTCAAATTGGTATTGCCATTTTGAATTAGGGTTAGTGTGGCCGCAATTCAACGGTATTGGCCTTTGGGAGCTATCCCACAGTTCACCATTGGACAGCAATCTGAACTAGGATGCACTGGCCAGGTAGACAGGAAAAGCCCCGCAAACTTTTGAATTTAATTTCCTGTTTGCCCAGCGTGGAGAGCTTATCAGCACAGGTGACCACGCAGAGCTCATCAGCACAGGTAACCATGCAGTCTGAGAATCGAAAAAGAGTACCAGCATGGACCGAATGGGAGGTACTGGATCTGATCGCTATATGGGGAGAGGATTCCGTGCTAGCAGAACTACCTTCCAAAAGACGAAATGCCAAAACATTTGAAAAAAATCTCCAAGGGCATGATGGAGAGAGGCCACAACAGGGACTCACTACAGTGCCGTGTGAAAGTTAAGGAGCTCAGACAAGCCTACCAGAAAACCATAGAAGCAAACGGAAGGTCTGGGGCAGAGCCGCAGACAAGCCGCTTTTACGCTGAGCTGCATGCAATTCTAGGGGGGGCTGCCACCACTACCCCACCTCTGACCGTAGATTCTGAGGAGGAGGTAATGTCAGCCATGCCTGAGGATTCCGCGGACAGGGAAGATGAGGAGGAGGAGGAAGACGACGAGAAGTTTGCGGACAGCACACAGCACTCTGTTCTCCCCAACAGCCAGGGTCTTTTTCTCAGCCTGACTGAAGTACCTCCCAAGGCAGTATCCCAGCCATGGAAGGGACCTCTGGTGAGTGTACCTTTGTAAACATAAAACATGGTTTAAAAGCAAGTGTTTTTTAATGATTAATTTGCCCTGAGGACTTGGGATGCATTCGCTGCCAATACAGCTACTGGAAAAGTCTGTTAACGTGTCTGGGGATGGAGAGAAAATCCTCCAAGGACATCTCCATGAAGCTCTCCTGGAGGTACTCCAAAAGCCTTTCCAGAAGGTTTCTGGGCAGTGCAGCTTTAATCTGTCCTCCATAGTAGGACACTTGACCAGGCCATGCTAGTAGCAAGTAATCTGGTATCATTGCATGACAAAGCATGGCAGTGTATGGTCCCAGTCTTTGCTGACATTCAAGCAACATCCATTCTTTATCTCGCTGAGTTATCCTCAGGAAAGTGATATCATTCATGGTAACCTGGTTGAAATACAGGAATTTAATTAAGAGGACATTCAGAGGTGGCCGTTCCTACTGGGCTGTTTGCCTGTGGCTGAAAAGAAATCCTTCCCTGCAGTTAGCCAAGCCGGGCCAGGGGCATTGGCACTGAACTTTTCGTGTTTGGCTAGCAGGGATCTTTCCTGATACCAACCATGGGGGGAGGGGTAAAGCGATCATCCCAGAGAATTGGATGGAGGGGGGGTTAGTTTGGTTTCTGCTGCTTCATGTTAACAGGAAAACTTCAGCACTCAACGGGCTTTGCTTGGTATGTGGGAAAGGAGGGCACTGATTTTATGAAGGCTGCAGAAGCTGAAAGACAATGGCTTACCATGGCTGCATGCAAGCCAAATTCTGTTGCCCGGACCTGCGTCTATGATCTCTAAAACCAAAGCCGCCGGCACTTAATATTAAGATGCAAAATGTGACCTTGTATGGAAATCATATGTGCTATGTGATATGAATAGTGTTGTTCACCGTGAAAGAGTATAAGCATTGTTCTCTAAAATGTATCTTTTTAAATACTTCTCTTTTTTCCCCTCCCTCCCTCAGCTGCAAATTTTTCAAGCCTCCCTCCTCCGTCCCGAAGGCTATCTCAGATAAGGCGGCAAAAAAAAAAGGACGCGAGACGAAATGTTCTCGGAAATCATGGAATCGACCCGCAATGAAAGAGCTCATCTGAATGAGTGGAAGGTCACCCTATCTCAGTACTGGAAAGCTGCCAGTGAACGTAAGGCCATGAGGGATGAACGTGAGGAGAGGAGAGATGCTCGAGATGAGAGGTGGTGGGATACAACACTGGGGCTGCTGCGTGATCAAACTGACATGCTCCAGCGTCTAGTGGAGCTTCAGGAACGGCAATAGGATCACAGAGTGCTGCTACAGCCTCTGTATAACCCCCCTCCCCCCTCACCATGTTCCACATCCTCCTCAACCAGACGTGTAAGAATGTGGGGAGGGAGGCTCCATGCACCCGCCCACTCCACCCCGGTGGACAGCCCAAGCAAAAGGCTGTCATTATTTTGAACTTTTGAAGTGGCCTTTTCCTTCCCTCCTATCCTTCTCCCAAACCCCACCCACGCTACCTTGTCAGTTCTCTCCCTCTTTTTATAATCATAATCAATTAATAAAGAATACACGATTTTTAAAAGATAGTGACTTTATTTCCTTAGAAAGCAAGCTGTGCTCGAAGAGGGAGGGTGGGTTGCTTACAGGGAATGAGTCAATCAAGGGGGTGGGTTTTCATCAAGGAGAAACAAACAGAACTTTCACACCGTACCCTAGCCAGTCATGAAACTGGTTTCCAAAGCTTCTCTGATGCGCAGCGCTTACTGGTGTGCTCTTCTAATAGACCTGGTGTCTGGCTGCGCGTAATCAGCAGACAGGCGATTTGCCTCAGCCTCCCACCCCACCATAAAGGTTTCCCCCTTACTCTCACAGAGATTGTGGAGCACACAGCAAGAAGCAATAACAATGGGAATACTGGTTAGGCTGAGGTCTGAGCAAGTCAGTAAAGTACGCCAGAGAACATTTAAAAGGCCAAATGCACATTCTACCACCATCCTGCACTTGCTCAGCCTGTAGTTGAACAGCTCCTGACCACTGTCCAGGCTGCCTGTGTATGGCTTCATAAGCCATGGCATCAAGGGGTAGGCTGGGTCCCCAAGGATAACTATAGGCATTTCAACATCCCCAACTGTTATTTTCTGGTCGGGGAAGTAATTCCTTTGCTGCAGCCATTTAAACAGAGTAGTATTCCTGAAGAAGCGAGTGTCATGAACCTTTCCTGGCCATCCCACGTTGGTGTTGGTGAAACGTCCTTTGTTATCCACCAGTGCTTGCAGCACCATGGAAAAGTACCCCTTGCGGTTTATGTACAGGCTGCCCTGGTGCCAAGATAGGGATATGGGTTCCATCTATTGTCCCACCACAGTTAGGGAATCCCATTGCAGCAAAGCCATCCACTATGACCTGCACATTTCCCAGAGTCACTATCTTTCATAGCAGCAGCTCAGTGATTGCTTTGGCTACTTGCATCACAGCAGCCCCCACAGTAGATTTGCCCATTCCAAATTGATTCCCGACTGACCGGTAGCTGTCTGGCATTGCAAGCTTCCACAGGGCTATTGCCACTTGCTTCTCAACTGTGAGGGCTGCTCTCATCTTGGTATTCTGGCACTTCAGGGTAGGGAAAAGCAAGTCACAAAGTTCCATGAAAGTTCCCTTACGCATGCGAAATTTTCGCAGCCACTGGGAATCGTCCCACAGCTCAACACTATGTGGTCCCACCAGCATGTGCTTGTTTCCTGGGCCCAAAATCGGCATTCCATGGCTAGAACCTGCCCCATTAACAGCATGTTCTCCAAAGCGCCGAGGCCAGCAGTTTGAGAGAATTCTGTGTCTGCGTCCACGTTCTCATCACTTTCATTGCCGTGCTGCCGTAGCTGCCTCTTCCTGGCCTGGTTTTGCAGGTCCTGGTTCAGCATAAACTGCATGATAATGTGCGAGGTGTTTATAATGTTCATGACTGCTCTCTTGAGCTGAGTGGGCTCCATGCTTGCCGTGGTATGGCATCTGCACAGTTCACCCAAGAAAAAAGACGCAAAACGGTTGTCTGCCGTTGCTTTCACGGAGGGAGGGGTGAGGCTGTACCCAAAACTACCAGCGACAATATTTTTTGCCCCATCAGACACTGGGATCTCAACCCAGAATTCCAATGGGCAGGAAAGACTGCGGGAACTATAGGATAGCTACCCACAGTTCAACACTCCGGAATTTGACGCTAGCTTCAGTACATGGACGCACACTGCCAAATTAATGTGCTTAGTGTGGCCGCATGCACTCGACTTTATACAATCTGTTTCCAAAAACCGGTTTCTGTAAAATCAGAATAATCCCGTAGTGTAAACATACCCTTGCTCTTGGGCTCAGGTGGGAGTTAGGCATCCAGAAGCCTAGAGTGAGGCAGCAGTGTGCATGCCCAAAGGCAGAAACTTAGGCACCTACAGCCGAGCAGGAGTTTTGTGGAACACAGGGGTGCCTAAAAACGGGATTAGGAGCCTAAGTTCCTTTGTGGAGCCCACCACTAGTAATTTGCACAAAAGTTAAAGAAGTTGCATCTTTGAAAATCAGCCTTTTTTAGGTGCATAAATATGGAAGTACAAGCCTAACTGAGGCACCTATCTTTAAAAATCTTGGCTGGAATGTTCATAATCTTATAATACTAATTAACTACATAGGGTTGTGTCAATGGTTGGCAAATGTGTCGAGACGCCATAAATGTAGACCAAAAAAGGTCATAAATGTGGGAGCCTAAATTTAGGCAACTAAATAGGTCACCTGATTTTTAGAGGTATTGCATTACTGAAGTTACTGGGAGTTGTAAAGACTCATCATCTGTGAAAATCAGGCCACTTAATTATGTATGGACTTAAATGCCTAGTTTTAGACATCCTGGCTTGACCATTTTGGGTTAAGTTCAATTTTTCTGTAGACTAATTAGTGACAGTAGATAGGAATGCCACTTTTGTTGCCACACTGGTTGCTAATTATAGATCTCCCCCAGTTTCACAAAAATGTCTATAAATTACAGAAGTAAAAAATGTTTCAGAGTGGCAGCCATGTTAGTCTGTATTAGCAAAAAGAATGAGGAGTAATTGTGGCACCTTAGAGACTGTCAGTCTTTATTCAAGCCTAATTTAATGGTGTCTAGTTTAGTTTAATTAGGCTTGAATAAAGACTGGGAGTGGATGGGTCATTACACAAAGTAAAACTATTTCCCCATGCTAATTTCCCCCCCTACTGTTACTCACACCTTCTTGTCAATGGTTGGAAATGGGCCATCCTGATTATCACTAAAAGAGTTTTTTTTAATTCTGCTGATAATAGTTCACCTTAATTAATTACCCTAGTTACAGTTGGTATGGCAACACTCATTTTTTTCATGTCCTCTGTGTATATATATTTTCCTACTGTATTTTCCACTGCATGCATCTGATGAAGTGGGTTTTAGCCCACGAAAGCTAATGCTCAAATAAAGCTGTTAGTCTCTAAGGCGTCACAAGTACTCCTACTCTTTTTAGAAGTAAAAAAGGGATCAAAAACCACAGGAGACAGACTAATATGCATAGCATTTAAAAGGATCACTTCACCAATGTTTAAAAATAATTGGAGCATTTAAAATATAAAGCTTTATTTGTTCCTACCTCTAGTGTTGAGATCTCCAGATGATTTCTCCAAGTTAGGGAAAGACTGCAATGAAGACAGAATAATTATGGATATGTACCAAACAAGACCTTGCACAACTGTACCTACCCTTTGAGAGAGTTTTTATCAACAAACAAGCGTTCTGTCAATCTGAGGCTACAAATGGGGTCCCTATAGCATGCCTGGAAATGTGAGCCAGGAAACAAAATATCTCTAAAGTACAGAGCAATGGAAGTTAAGGAATGGGGGATATGCAGTAGACACAGCCACACGAAAATGAGATGGGACCTCTAGGGCCCTTGGCAATGTGAGCAAGAGAGTAGCAGATTAAAGGTATACAAACCTGAGAGTCACTGATGGAGAGCAAATTTAATCGGATTCTCATGTGTGGTGAGTTAATTTCTCAGAATACTTTGCTTCAGAATTTGTTAATGAGTTTGCAGTGTATAGAGAATTAAAAGTGATAGGACTGCATTTGCCTTATGGTCTGTTTCCGCTAGGTAAAGGTGGCTTTGTAGAGACAGAGGTGCATATATGTGTTGGTTGCACCATTTGACCTTGCAATGGCACAGCATACCCATACTGAAAACCAGTCCGCGGCACTCTCTTCATTTGCAGTGTACTGTGGGACCTCCCATGGAATCTCCCTCATTTTCCAGCACAGTTCTCCAGAGTAGATTAGTAAAAAACACAGAAAAGTATAATAGGACTCTAATCATATTCTGCCATTTATGCATTAAATTACAACACAAGTCCCATCCCCAACCAACTCATTACTCCAGACTGGTATGTTAAGCCTGGGGTCAGATAAGGATTTTTTTTTGCCTGAGACTTTCCATTTATGTTGGATTCTACTGAAAGTCCCAATTGTTTATTTCAAAACTGTTTCTAATACGAGGGCCAGTTCTGCTTGAGTATTCATGCATATTGCAGTGTGCTGCCTTTATGCTCCTTTAAGTGGCCAAAGCACCCCTCTCCCTCTCCTTAAAAAACAACAAGGAGTCTGGTGGAACCTTAAAGACTAACAGATTTATTTGAGTATAAGCTTTCGTGGGTAAAAAACCTCACTTCTTCAGATGCATCTCCTCTCCTTAACGATCTCTAGTCCTGGAGTTCTGGGATGTAGTATGGTGATCATTACCACATCTGGATGGAGGTATGTCACTTCTTTGTTACACTGAATATTTCTAAGATGTATTCTTTCATGTAATGCAGGCTAACACTTATGCTGATGTTCTATTTAGTGAAATCCCATTGGCTGCTGCAAAAATGTGAAGCCTTGAGCCCTATTTTTGATCTGAACTAACAGTTCCTTTCCCTCTCTTGTGCCTTTCCCCACAGGCATTATTTCAGAAAAATTGTGGAGGAGTGGCACAGTTGTGTCAGCATACAGAACATGATATGTGATTATATTATATCTTGCAAAGTCTTGGGGGGAAGGGGCAAAGCAAGGTTGGGGGAGGCAACTAGCTCCTTCGCCCCATAGTAAAGGACGTCCCTATCTTTTCCCTAGGATTCTGAGATAAACATGCTCTGAGCAGAATCTGGAGGAGCAGGTCGCTCTTGAAGAGTTCCTCTGCCTCAGCCAGCTCCCTATGTCCCTCACTGGAAAAACTGCACCAGTTGTACCCACAGTGCCTGCATATGATGTAAGCTCCTCCAGGGCAATGGGGGAAGACAAGTGACTGGAACACCACAATATGCTATGTTTGAGAGTTGAGACATATTTGGCCGTGTGAGGAGTTTTACTTAGTTGTACTTATGTTCTGTGGCAGTTTGGGGATATGTCTGTGTCAACTTAGGAATTTCATTTTGGTTTTGTGATTGCCTGTTGTAATTTCTACCTCTTTTTTTGAATGTAATCTTTCATATGGGTATTTCTGTAGCAGGAACCTGGCATCTAAAGCAGAAACTATGTTTTGGAAGCTATGACAGAGCAATAAAATGGCCATGAAAATTGAAAGGCTTTATCCCAGTGGTAACAGACCCACTGACTCAGAAAGAAAACTCTTCATAGAAACCCATGTGTCTGGGAGAAGGGGGCTGGAATCCTCCAGTCTAAATACACAGCTGGGAGAACTGTAGTTTCTCTGCTTGACCACCTCACCCAGAGGTGACAGCAACTGCTTTGAAAGGCAGATGCTTTTTCTAAGCTAAGGAAACAATTCCATTGCCAGAAACAGAAGACCCTGAAGGAGAGAGTGGAGGGGACTTAGACTCCCCTCAAGGACTCAGATGAAACCCAGCATTCACAAGGTGGTGAGGACACAGAGGGATTGTGTTCAGTAGTTGTTTTCCACAGAGCTCTCACTCTCTTGTGCTTTTTAAGAACAAAGTGTGTGTATATGAAATTCCTTTGCTAAGCCTCCATTTCCTTGCATTACTGCCACACTGTCCCTAAAAGGTTAACTACAAACCTTAGCTCCCCCACAGCCAGATAGTCTTTGGTGGAAATGTATCTAACTAGTGGGGGTGAGGGGTGGGGCAGGGAGGGGCTTGGGAAGGCTGAGGCACTGGTTCCAGGATCCAAGCTGCAGGGTCCCATTGCTTAAGGCTGGTGTCAGTCATAGAAGTCTGCACCTGGTAGTGCACCTGAGTTACCCAGAACTAAGGATAGTGACCAGTCACTACCCAGGCTTAGGGAGCTAAGCAGCATATGGGAGTCAGTCATTGGATCCTATCACAACAGACAGTGTCAGCTCAGAGGTCAGGATTGGATGTGGCGCTCTCAATCTCTCCTGTTGAAACTGCTCCACTTTATAAATATAAGTAATGAAATATTCATTGGAGCAGGGTCCAGAAATATAACAGGTACCATCATCATAAGCAGCCGCCATTGCTGCTGTTTTGTGAAGCTAGCCCCAAATGTTTGTGTTTTGGCCAAAAGTATTTCATGTCAAACTCACAAATAGTTTCAGCTCAACCAACCCTACATTTTTCATCTGAAAAATTTTGCCCAGCTCTGCTCAAGAATCCTTTGCTCAAATGACATCAGATGTGGACAACTAACACAACTAACCAGCACTACTAACCAGCACCCTCATGAAGTACAGAAAATTTCAAGACAATCTAAGTAAGCATGTGGATTTTAAGAGCACTTAGAAGAGTTAACTTTTAAACAGAAAGCTCTGATCAACCTGAACTATAGTAGAGCTGGTGTTCTGCTGTATTCCATTCTAAGATTTTGTTTGTTATTTAATGAATGGATATGATGTATTTTAGAGGCGTGGCAAACACCTGACATGGTTGCTGTCAGAAGTGACAATGCCATAATGTTCCTGGTGTAAATAGACCCTGAGTTTCAATAATTGGTATTGAAAAGAAACCATTCAAAATGAAGTTCTCTCACCATAACCAGTTTGAGGAGGTCAGCAGCATTGCCCTTCTCTTCCTCTGTTCTTGGTTCTTTAACAGTCATCTCTTGCAACTCATCTTCCTGCTTCAGGATGTAATCTATGTATTCCTAGTGGAGCAGTGAATAAAAGATATGGGAGATGCAACTGTTTGTTTTACAGAAGTAAACATAATGGACATTCATATGAAGGAGAGTTTACTTACCAGTAAGTGAGGTATATATTGCCTCTGAGGATTCACATTGTCAGTGTCAAGAAACTATGGTGGAGCTCTATTTGTCAGATGAGTCTTTATGCTTACAAGCTCAGTTAGATGGAAAAGTAGGGACCATAGGTAGGGCTAGGCTCACATCCCTATCCAGATGGCAAGCCACATGCAAGGATTCATGAACAGGCATTCTTCCATACTTCTTTGAATTCCAAAGAAATGGAGAACGAGAAGAGAAAGCTTGTGCCTTTCCTCTAGCTCTTGGCTAGGTTCTGACCAAGTAAGTCTTTAGCTTAAAAATTCTTCTATAACAAAAGAAGCATTCTTCTAATGTAAGTAGTTTCAATCTACCTTCTCATGACTGACAGTGGGGATCTACAGAGGCAACTTTCTAAGGAGAAATATTGTCTTTGCAATTGTACTTAGGATCATGTTCTCTGCTCTACTCCACAAATGTCGTTATGTCTGTAAAGTCACATAAAGAATTAGTGGCTATTAGTGGTATCAGTTCTGTCTGTCTTCATCTTTCTCTACTGATCATTGTAAGTCACTTATTCCTGGAATACCCATAGAACTGGTATTCCATGGACAAAGCTACATTTCTGGTTAATATAATCATTACAAAGGTCTCTGGAATGTCCATAATTGCACTGCTTCTTTCTAGGGGTTCCTTCTTATTTTGAGGGCCATTTGCAGATCTAATTTATAATCTTTTAAATGCAGAGGCCTAACCTGGGAATTTGGCATAAGAAGTTTAAAAATTTGCCCCCTTCTAAAAGACCAATATGTAAATCAGTACATGTATGTAATGCAAATGAGTAAAACTGAGTCCTGCTAGAACGATGTGTCAAATGTAAGAGATGTAAGCAGTCAGTGTGTCTCTACTGCAACAAGACCTTTTTTCAAATGTACTATAAAAATCAAGTGACTACATTAGGGTACTTCCTGTTAGCTTCAAGTATCCTATCTCCAAGGAAGATGCAAACTTGTTTTGCCAGCCTGGGAACTTGATTCTCAGAAGAACGCTAAAGAGCAAAAAGTGCTTCTCATGGGGATGAGGGGGCATTGCCACTTGTCAGTAGGGAGTTTCTAGGGAGCCAGGTTGACAGAGTGTGAAAGCCTTTGTGGAAGGAGTCTAAAGAAGAAGGGACATCCCAGAACTAGGGATTTGTAAGTCTTAGAAACAAGCTAGATAGGCATACAGTCTGTTTTATGTTTTCTCTGAAATGCTCTTGTTTTAAATAAAAAATACTTTGTTTTAAGGAAGCTGGCTGCCTACCACTGTCTCTGCCTTAGAGGGTATGGACTTAAATCAGACCTGCTGAGGTAAATCAGGATTGATACACAGGGGACTGCAACCCAGAGCCTAGTCTGAGAGTGGGAGAATCGCGTGATTCCATCCTGAGAGACAGGTTATGACTAGAGACCTGGGACGAAGAGGGGTTACACTTGGAGAACCTAGGAGGCGTCAGAGGTGCAGTTAGCCCCGGTAACTGTGACACGACCCATGGAAACTAAAGGCGCAGAGTGGATCACAGAATCACAGAATATCAGGGTTGGAAGGGACCTCAGGAGGTCATCTAGTCCAACCCCCTGCTCAAAGCAGGACCAATTGCCAACTAAATCATCCCAGCCAGGGCTTTATCAAGCCTGACCTTAATAATCTCTAAGGAAGGAGATTCCATCACCTCCCTAGGTAACCCATTCCACTGCTTCACCACCCTCCTAGTGAAAACGTTTTTCCTAATATCCAACCTAAACCTCCCTCACTGCAACTTGAGACCATTACTCCTTGTTCTGTCATCAGGTCCCACTGAGAACAGTCTATATCCATCCTCTTTGGAACCCCCTTTCAGGTAGTTGAAAGCAGCTATCAAATCCCCCCTCATTCTTCTCTTCTGCAAACTAAACAATCCCAGTTCCCTCAGCCTCTCCTCATAAGTCATGTGCTCCAGCCCCCTAATCATTTTTGTTGCCCTCCGCTGGACTCTTTCCAATTTTTCCACATCCTTCTTGTAGTGTGGGGCCCAAAACTGGACACAGTACTCCAGATGAGGCCTCACCAATGTCGAATAGAGGGGAATGATCACATCCCTCGATCTGCTGGCAATGCCCCTACTTATACAGCCCAAAATGCTGTTAGTCTTCTTGGCAACAAGGGCACACTGTTGACTCATATCCAGCTTCTCGTCCACTGTAACCCCTAGGTCCTTTTCTGCAGAACTGCTTCCTAGCCATTCGGTCCCTAGTCTGTAACAGTGAATGGGATTCTTCCATCCTAAGTGCAGGACTCTGCACTTGTCCTTGTTGAACCTCATCAGGTTTCTTTTGGCTCAATCCTCTAATTTGTCTAGGTCCCTCTGTATCCTATCCCTATCCTCCAGCATATCTACCACTCCTCCCAGTTTAGTGTCATCTGCAAACTTGCTGAGAGTGCAGTCCACGCCATCCTCCAGATCATTAATGAAGATATTGAACAAAACCAGCCCTAGGACCAACCTTTGGGGCACTCCGCTTGAAACTGGCTGCCAACTAGACAAGGAGCCATTGATCACTACCCGTTGAGCCTGACGATCTAGCCATCTTTCAGGTCAGTCTATAAATGGGCTGACCAATAGGTTGCATATCAGAACTCCATGGGTCACTTTTGACCCATGGTCTGCACTTCAGACAACTTTGATTATCTGATGAGATTAAGGGCACCTATTCTATATTAGCTCAGTTCATAGTGTAATGAGGTGTGATGATTTGGGGAACTGGTCTATCCATAATTAATAATTTCTGGCTGATGTTATGAAGTTGTTATTATGAAATTGTTTAATCATGGAACACCTCTGTATGGAGGTGGAATCCACCGTTTGCTGATGTCTGTGCCAGACCAGGGACAACAAGCATTAAACCTTAAATGGTTGCTTATTCAGGTTGAAACACTTCTGCAGAACGTGGTGCTGCAGAGGCTTGGGGGAAATGGCATTAGTTTCAGGGCCTAGGTAATTGGACTATGGGGCCCGCACTGCCAAGAGGCATCAGACATGAGGTCTGCACCTGAAGAGTCTCAAAGTCAGGGATAAACTGACTAAACTGTGCTCAGCCCTTGGAAGCTGAGGCCACATGGGATTCAGTGTTTTGATCCTTTCAAAGCAGTCTGGTGAGCATCCAGGGAAGAGCTCCACCAGATCTGTGACATAAGACATCTTTAATTAATATCTGAAATAAAAATTGATCACATGAAATGTAAACTTCTTTAAGATTATTTAACCTATTCTTTGAGGTCTATTTTCACACCAAGAGACATGCAAGAGTCTCATTAATAGAGATGGGGAGTTCAGCCCATACATTTGGGGTGAGAAGAGACCCTGTGTATAGGATTTTGTTTTATTTGTTTAAGGCAGGGCCGGGTCTGGGCACCAGTGTTCCAAGCATGTGCTTAGGGCAGCACTTTTCAAGAGGTAGCACTCTGGCTTTTTTGTCTGTTTGTTTGTTTTGGTAGTGGCACTCCGGTCCCCCTTTTATAATTTATTTTTTATTTTATTTTATTTTTTTGCTTGGGGCGGCAAAAAACCTGGAGCCGGCCCTGGTTAAAGGTACTGCACTGTGGACATATCCTTGGTCCAAAATTTAAATTTTGTAAGTGGAAAACAAATTAAAGAATGAAAAAACCCCAATATGTAGAGAATTTTAAAATATTCCAATTAAAATGTTTGTTTTGGCATTCACACATTCTTCTCTGATATTGTGAATAAAAATGACAACAATTTGTGCACCTAGAAAGTGAATGAAAGTGAAACAGGCCAGTTTAGTTCTGCTGCTGAAGCTGAGTGAAATGTGAAAAGTTATGAAATAGTCTAAACAATTATTTGATTTTCAGCATTGGGTCAATGGCAATACATGTTGTTAATAATAGAGGGAAGATTTTTTTAAAATGAACTTTATGTGGTTTCCTTTAAGTGATCTTTTCCTAGTAGAAAGTGTTGTCTGAATGACAGCCATAGAGACTGTTTTATCCCCAGAAAAAATACAGCACTGGCAGTAAAACTTCTCCCACAACACACCTTGTGTCAGTGTGGCTCAGCCCTGACACAGCCTTGTCTTCACTGCTAAAAAAAAAGTGTTTTACAATTGGAATAACTAATGTGAGTGAGCTATATGGAGGAAAAGAAACAGTGAAAACAAGGCACTTTAGTTTTATTGTGAAATAAACTAGGCAAGGTCAGCATCCTACCCTATCTGGGGTTTACATATTTGATGTAACATTTGTATCTTTTATATTTATATAAATTTAACATATATTAAAATATTTATATACATATAATAAATATTTATGTATATTTATATATTTGTACAAGGATTTTTGGATTCCAAGTAACTGGCAGCTCTTATCTCAGGGGTGTGTGAGAAATATACTCTACTTGATTTGTCAGCAGATTTCTGTTTACTGAGAGAATGAAGTTACAGTGACTGCATTACCTTGAGGGACAGCTGCAGCTTCTGTCTCAGCTCATCACTGACTGGCTCATACTGGATTAGCTGACGGATTTGTAGCACATTAGGGCATTTTAGTACAGGTGCTGGAGAGCCAGTCAGCTCTTTGGATCCTATGCACAGACCTTTCCAAATGTGTGTGCCAAACGGTGGACCTGGAATCTTCCTCTGAACACAAATCAACAACAAGCAAACAGAGCATGAGATTATTTATTATAGTGACATGGAAGGTTCTCAACAAGTCAGAATGCAAGGTTGTAGAGATACTTACATGAAAATGCTCCCTGCTCACAAAGAAAGAATTGCAACTTGGGCTAGATAAACTCAGTGGCTGAATTTCAGGCTAGGGTGTTTCTTAGCCCAGGATCTATAGTTATGACCAAGTCACATGACATCCTCTCAAGTTGTTATGCAGAAATGTGTCCCAAACCATGAAGTTTGGATCCCTCAAGGTCAGTGGTGTTTGGATTTCAGAGTTTTACTTAACAAAGGTGGGAGTATGTGCAAAGTTTGGATCCAAATCTGATTTACCCTAATCTAATTATAAATGTAACCAGTGAAGTCAGTGGACAGTGAATTCCTGTAGGTCGCATGCTTATTACATTAACACATCCTAATCTAATTGAACCTATCCTAATTTAATCTAATCAGTATTTTCTGATGAGGATACCCTCTGGATTGTTTTAAAGAGACGGCATTGTTTTGTGGCTAAAACATGGGACTGATGAGATTAGAGTTCTGTTTTTGACTCTGGGCTAGACTCAATGTGTGACCTTAGTCAACTCAAGGAACATCTTTGTGCTTCAGATTTCCATCTATAAATGGGGAATAATAATATTTACCTACCTCACACAGATGTGAGGTTTAATTAATTTAAGCACATAAAGTGCTTGGAAATTCTCAAATAGAAATTGATAGAGTGATGTCCTGTGTTATGCAGAGGTTAGAGCACGTGATCACAATGGTTTCTTATGGCTTTATAATTTATGAATCCAAACTACAAGTGCAATGTGCAAATAATAAATATAATAGTTAATAATAGAGTAATGTCAATGCCTAATAGCAAAACAGGGAGAAAAAAGAGTTTTGAAAGATTTATACCTCAAATGGAGGAAACGTATCCCAGTTCCTGGACTGGAGGCTCGGAGGAACAATATTGGATGATTCTCTCTTCATTACCCAGGGAGACGTTTCAGTCAATGGACGGAGAACAGTAATACTTAGAACACCTGGGTCAAAAACATTTCAATAAAAGTAATTTTGCATCCAAATTGGATGGAGAATTTGATGAAGGGTTTTGAAATCTTCAGAATGAAGAACATATGTAAATGTAAAGTGTATTATTACTGGGCTGCGAAAATGAATGCAAGAATGTGATACTGATGGCTAGAGACAATACTGGCTCACAATGTGATTGCAAGATAGGTAAATATTGGATTAGGATCACCCAAATTTTGCCAAACCACAGACTGCATTTGCAACTTGCCAGGAGTGCAAGGGATACATCTAATTTGCATATTATGGAGTGCGTGACCTCATCCTTAGTAAGGAACTGCAGACCATGAAAAAACTACAGCATTGCACTATCTCGAGCTGCATATGGAACTCTTACTTAGGCTACACTTCCATATTCAATGTAAGCATTGTTGTGAGCTGCATTTTATCCTATTTTACATTTCACTTTCAGACCACAGGTAATTAATTACTTGTAGTTATTACTCTCTGATGAACTCCAGCTTTTTTTTTTTTTTTTAAACTCTTACAGGTGTTTTAATTATCAAGTTTTCAAGAGTGATGCTGTTTTCAGATTGTTCTTAAAGTTTTCCTCTCCTACCAGACCAAAAATCCACTTAGCCCTATATTCTGCCTCAAACTACATAAAAAATTTACATCACTGTGAGTTGTTTTGTCACAATGATACACTGTTCCATAAGCATATAAGAGCAGAATATTCAATATAGCAAAAATAGCCAAGTTAGTGGTGGGAAGGTCCTAAAAGTTTGAAGTCTGAAGAAGCATCGTAAAATCTGGATTCTTATCTGAACCTATAAAGGCCACCACATACCTAACTGTAGCCATCTTTTTAGGGCGTAGCCCAATGGTTTGCTACTCTCAGAGAGAGTGCTGAGGGTGATTAGCAGGCCTGCTTCCTCATATGGCAGTTTCATGGAACATATGCTGTTTCCTCTCCTGAACTTCCTTCTTCTGCTCTCCTGGTTCTCTTAATGTGTTCCTTTTTCTCTTTCCCTCGTCCTCTTTCCAGTGCCAGTGGCAGTTTTACTGATGTTATTCAATTTATCTGCTGGGAAGCCATTTACTTTTGGTGGAAGCAACACTTCAAATAGTGTAAAACCTGACAGGGTGAACAGTGGGATGGCTGTTCTCAATTCCTCCTGAGATCAGCTGTTGGGAGAACTGTACCGTTATTGTACTATTTTTTTTTATTGTATTCTCCACATTAAGGGGATACTATATATGCTTCTCTATATGGCTTGTTTACAATTTATTTCTTTAGTGAAGGTCTGTCCCCTTCAGACATTTCCCATAGCTCGTTCACTAGGACTGGCACTGAGTCCTGGTAATTCATTTCACACAAGCCACTCCAAACCTTCAGAGAGTAACCACTTTCAGTTATTACCATGGACCTACAGGTAGAAGGCCCCATATGCTATTAATAATCCCTGTCCCAGTTTTATCTTTCAATGTCCTTAATACCAAATGCACAGAGGGGGCTTTCCAAATAGCAAAGAGCCACCATTCGTAGTGATCATTTTACTTCACACATAGATGGTTAAACTAACACAAGAGACATTTGGTGATTTCCTCTGCCCCATAATAAATTCACAGTATCTATGTATTTAGTAGTTGTTTCCATTTTCGTGTATATAAAAGGATAAAAGTGTACCAAATGTGTGTGAACTTCCCCCTTAATCAAACAGTCCTTTAGTTGATTGACTACATCCCACAGTCTTTCCATAAGTTTTTTCTTCCACACTCCCTGCCACTTTCATGTCCTGTGGAGTAGAAGCCCGTGTACACTGCTATCATTGGGGCAGAAATAGGATGCAGTCACCACTATGGAACTAGCAGGGGGGGGGGGCAAATTTGGAGTGTGAGCAGCTAAATAAAAGTTTTGAGTGTCCTGCTCCAACTATTTTAATTATTTCTAAACTGGGTTGGCAAAAAGGAAATGAAATATCTCTACCTGGACATTCTTGTACTGGCTCTTGCAAGACTGCAGTAGCTGGATCACCATACGCCAAAGCAAGGTATTCTTCTATGTCACTGTTCCGAAGGAGTTCAGTCCCTGAACCATCAGCATAGACAATGAAGAACCTAAACAGTCAGCCGGACAAATCTGATTAGTTCCATATTACATTAGAATCACACACCTTTTTCTAGAAAAGAACACTGTGATGGCATAATGAGAAAGTAGAAGTTCAAGATGGTGGCATCAAATAACTAAACAAAGACTGCCGAATAAAGAAAATGTGAGCCTACAGATTCATAGAGCCTAAGGCCAAAAGGGACCATTATGATCATCTAATCTGACCTCCAGTGCAGTACAGTCCATAAAATGTCCCCAAGATAATTCCTAGACCATCTGATTTAGAACAACATTCAATCTTGATTTAACAGTTGTCAGCGACGGAGAATCCACTATGACCCTTGGTAAATTTTTCTGCTGATTAATAACTCACCATTAAAAATGTAATCCTTATTTTCTAGTTTTAGAATTTGTTTAGCATCAACTTCTAGCCTTTGGGTATACTTTTCTCTGCTAGACTGAAGAGCCCATTATTAAATATTTGTTCCCCATGTACAGACGTACTGACTGTAATTAAGTCACCCCTTAACCTTCCCTTTTTTAATAGATTGAGCTCCTTCAGTCTATCACTATAAGGTATGTAATCTAATCCTTTGATCATTCTCATAGGTCTTCTCTGAACCCTCTCCAGTTTATCAACATCCTTCTTGAATTGAAGACAATAGAACTGGATACATAGCTCAGCAGGGGTTGCACCACTGTCAAATACAGAGGTAAAATACCCTCTCTCCTCCTACTCGAGATTCCCCTATTTATGCATCACAGGATTGCATTAGCTCTTTGGCCACAGCATCACACTGGGATCTCATCTTCAGCTGGTTATCATCTCTTCCAAATCTTTTTCAGAGTCACTGCTTCCCAGGACAGAGCCCCCCATCCTGTAAATATGCCCTACATTCTTTTGTTCCTAGATGTACTCATTTACATATATGTATAAAAACACATATTGTTTGCTTGTGCCCAGTTTACCAAACTATCTAGATAGTTCTGCATCAGTGACCTGTCCTCTTCGTTATTTATCACTCCCCCAATTTTTGTGTCAGCTGCAACCTTTATCAGTGATGATTTTATTTTTCTTCCAGATCAGGGATAAAGATGTTAAATAGCATAGGGCCAAGAACCAATCCCTGTGTGGTATGTTCGGTTTACCTGGGAGCATGTTCACCATATGTGACAGGAGTATGAACGTCTTTTGGTATTGGTACTAAGTATCCATCTTCCTCACCATCAGAATCAATGCTGGGAATGAACACAGATGTGCTGCCATCAGCCATGACCTATGATGGGAAACACAGAAAATCATTTGGGCTATGAAATCTTTTAAAAACAGGAATTTGCTACTAAGTCCAGATGTGAGCTAGCACAATTATAGTTACAGCTAAGTCATTGTTTTGTGCTGGGCAGCTAAATGTCCAGGGTAATAGGAGTAGGAGTGGCAGAGTTAGACAAAATAAATGTTTTTGGCTAAGTATGCCATGCCAAGAATCCTAATCCTAAGTGCCAATGCATAAGTAATACTCAGGGGTTTTAAAGTAGACATTTGTGGCCACATTTTCAAAGAAAAGTGTTTAAGTTCCATCTTTACAATATGCAGTTGCACACACAAATGGGTACCTGCATACAAAGAATACATTTGCGGGTCAAACCAGCTAACTGCATACTTACACAAGTACTGATACACTCATGCTATTATTTATTTTACTCCTGAGGGTTTTGCTCCAAGAAATAAAATGATTCACCCAATATTTTAAAATCCTTCAAATTTTCTTTGTCAGATAAATGTGGAGGCTCCAGCATGGCTTTGGGGAGCACAGGCCACTGACTGCACGGAGATGGGAGACCACTGTGCAGCTCCCCCCGGGAACACAGACTCAGTGATGAGGTTGTACCCAACCTTGGCACAGCACAAGGACTAGGCCTGTAGCGGAAACACTCCAGGGCTCTGCCCCTCCATGCCAGGTGCACCAAGTGTGGGCAGGCAGGCTCAGTAAGGCAGGGTCCAAGTGTGGAGGGGCTTGGCATAGGAGGGGGGGGGGGGGATCCAGGTATGGGTTGGATCTGGATGCACAGGGGTTTGTTGGATTTTTTTTGGTGCTACAGTAATGGGACTCTGCAGGGGGGTCCAGGTGAAGGTGGTTGAGGCTCAGTGGAGAGGTCTGCGAATGCGGGGGATAGAGCTCGGCAAAGGGGGTCTGAGTGTGTGGTGCTCTGTGGTGGGTCCAGATGCTAAGGAAGTGGGGCTTAGTGGCATGAGGATCCAGGTGCAGCTGGTAGGGGCTCAGTGAAATGGGGATCTGGGTGTGCATGGCTCATCGGGGTGGACCAGGTGCAGGGGGAGTGGGGCTCATTGGGGGAGTTCTGACTGCAGGGGTGGGGAGGGTCTAGGTATGAGGGTGTCTGGATGCATGCAGGCTGGGTGGAGAGGGGAGCAGCTCCCTGAACAGGGATCCCTCCCCTCTGCAGCTGAGGAGTAATGGGTGCAGGACGTGTGTGTGTGTGTGGGAGGGGGGGCTGAGGGCGAGGAATTGCAGAGCTTCCTGTAGTTGTGGGAGAAATCTGGGGGTGAGGCTGACCCGGTCCCTGATGCCGTGTAGGGGCAGAGGAAGTATCATCCTCCCCAGTCCAGCTGGGACTAGCAACTGAGCCTGGCACAGGGTAGGAGCCATCATGCAGGTCTTCTCTAGTCCCATCCCCTGCCCCCCAGTGACTTACCTCTCTGCTGGCTGCCCTGCGCACCCAGAACATACTGCTGAGGAGAGTTGCATGACCACTCTTGCAACTTCCCTTTGCTTCCCTGTCAGAAAGTCATTTTTCTGCAGGGAAGCAAAGAAATCTGCAGGGTACATAAATTCTGCACATGCACAGTGGAGTATTATTTGCATTTTCATGAAAATATATAGTGAGTATAATGTAGACATCTCCTTTCCAAAATGTAGTTCCTGATAACCCCGTAATAATAATTATTAAGATTTCTAATTTAATTATTAAATAATTAAAATAAACATGTGAATGTGAGATAGTTAAGTAAGAAATACTGTCCAACGTTTTCAAAGCTGGGTACGTAAAGTTAAGCTTCTGTATCCATCTTAAGATATCAACATTTATATGGTTTGATATTCATAGGTGCTGAGCCACTGAAGGTAGTGGCAGCTGTGGGGTGCTCTGCAGCACTGAAAATCAGGCCACTTCTATTTAGATCCTAACTAAGTATCTTGATGGAGATTGGGTAACTACCAGCAGGTGGGTCTCTGATCTACAAGCAGCCTCAGATTTGGTGAAGCTGATGGGTGTACTAGCCACTTTCCATTCAGTCTAAATGAGAGAACAATTAAATGTCCCTTTGTTTAGTAATAGCTCAAACAATGGGAGCCACTGCCCGAAGACTAGACTGAATGCAAATGCAGGGGTTGGGGATTCATTTGGTTGCAGCTGTCTGTATGTGAGGAAAAAGAAGACTTAGAGAGAGAACACCAAGAAAGCCAAGAGCTGCGTCTGAAAGCAAGACACAGAAAGAAAAGTACTACTAGTATGGTCCTGAGAGAAAGTCAAGGGCTTTTTGAGCAGAGTGTTGACTAGAAAGGCAGACCTGGAACTGTGAACAAATAAACTGCCCCCTATGGTTTGTTCCTTTGTGTTCAGAGAAACAGTGCTTTGTGTACATTTTTTTAAATAAAGAGGATTCTATCTTCAATTTCTCCTAACTTAAACAACCTCTGCATTGTACAGAGTGTTAGATGCCTAAGAAAGGGATCGCAGAAACTGAAAGAGGAGCTTCCTAAGCCACAAGTAACATGCAGGGTGCGGGAAGGGGCTGAGGGTCCATGATCCACAGAGTTATTTTGGTGCCTAACTCTACTCAGGATTCTCAGCCATGAACCCTCTCCTGGAAGTGCCTAAGCCAGGTCAGCCTTTTTGAGAAAGAGAGACCCATTCCCTTATAACCCTGTTTTCAAATCCCTGCTTTGCCTACTTTGGAGCAGGTCTCCCACATTCTAGATGAGGGCCCTATTCACCAGCCTATAGCATATTCTGGCATGCATTTCTTGCACTCTCTCTTCTTGAAGCTGTTCCACTTTTTATAAATAATTAAATATTCTCCAGGTCAGAGAGAGAGAAACAGCAAGATGTTGACACTACAGTCCAGTGCACTTATAGTACCATGGATATGTGAGACCTCTGTTCATGTTCCTACTCCAAAGCAAGCAGAGCAGAAATTTGAAAACAGGTTTCTCACTTTCCAGGTGAGATCTTTAATCAGTGGGGTACTGCGTGTTTGCACCCTCCCCCCCAACACACACTTTCTTTTGTATAAGTTAGGTGTGCTCTGAACATGCTCATTGAATTGGGACCCACAAGTGAGTTAGGCAGGGGAAAACTTAGTTTGAGAATCTCAGTGTGTTTTAGGTATGAATGAAGGCTCAGAGAAGCTCATTAGCTGTGGGGCAGCATCAGTACTTAGGTGGCTTTGCATATGCCCATCAGAGGCCACGTCTACACTACGGGATAATATCGAATTAGCTAAAATCGGTTTTATAAAACTGATATTATAAATTTATGTGGCCACTCTAGGCACAGTAATTCGGCGTTGTGCGTCCATGGTCCGAGGCTAACGTCGATTTCTGAAGTGTTGCATTGTGGGTAGCTCTTCCGTAGCTATCCCATAGTTCCCGCAGTCTCTCCCGCCCCTTGGAAAGAAAACTGGCAATGAAATGACGGTTATCTCTCCCCCTCTGTACTGTCCGCTGCTATCATGAGTGCCCCTGGCTGAAATCGGCCGGGGCGCAACGCAAAAGCAAAATTGGGATTGACTCACTTGGGGACTGAATCCTCCCTTATGGTTTCTAAAAATAGAGTCAGTCCTGCCTAGAATAAGGGCAAGTGTATTAGAGGACCAGTGTATCAGAGCAGCAGCTTTGCTCCGTGTCAGTATTTCACAGGGGGTGCCCCTGCAACAACCCACCGTTGCTTCCCTTCTCCCCAACCTTCCTGGGATACCGTGGCAGTGTCCTGCCCATTTGTGTCATGAAGTAATAAAGAATGCAGGAATAAGAAACACTGATTAGTGACATAAAATGAGGGGAGGCAGCCTCCCGGCGCGATGATAGTCCAGGCAGGACATTAAGCGGTGTGGGGGAGAGGAGCACAGCATGCTGCTGCTATGACAGTCCAGGCAGTACAGAATCTTTTCTTTACACAGGAAAGGGAGGGGCTGATTGAAGCCCCCAGTTGCTATGATGAAGCTGGTTATTAGCCGTTCTGTCCTATCTACTGGGGACCAGGAATCAGAATGTTCTTACCTCAGCACGCCCCATATTCAAAATGCATTGGAGCATATTTCATGAGGACAGTTACCAGTCCTATTGCACCGTCTACCACCGGGGAGGGGGAGAGAGAAGCGGGATACTGCTCTTCACTGCTGCAGCATCGCGTCTACCAGCAGCATTCAGTACACATAGGGTGACATTGAAAGAAGTCAAGAAATGA
Organism: Chelonoidis abingdonii; assembly: GCF_003597395.2. Taxonomy (NCBI): domain Eukaryota; kingdom Metazoa; phylum Chordata; order Testudines; family Testudinidae; genus Chelonoidis; species Chelonoidis abingdonii. The sequence goes on along the minus strand of NC_133769.1, from coordinate 155,617,174 downwards.
TTTCTTTCCCTTTTCTTTCACGTGGTGGGGGGGGGAAAGAAACTGAGGAGCTATTCCCTGAACCACGCGCCAGACACTGTGTTTTGAACCTACAGACATTGGGAGCTCAGCCAAGAATGCAAATACTTTTCAGAGACTGCTGTGGACTGTGGGATAGCTGGAGTCCTCAGTACCCCCCCCTCCCTCCATGAGCGTCCATTTGAGTCTCTGGCTTTCCGTTACGCTTGTCAATGCAGCGCTGTGTATCCTGGAGATTTTTTTTTTCAAACGCTTTGCATTTCGTGTTCTGTAACGGAGCTCTGATACAACAGATTTGTCTCCCCATACAGCGATCAGATCCAGTATCTCTCCGTACGGTCCATGCTGGAGCTCTTTTGATATTGGGACTGCATCGCCACCCGTGCTGATCAGAGCTCCACGCTGGGCAAACAGGAAATGTAATTCAAAAGTTCGCGGGGCTTTTCCTGTTTACCTGCCCCGCTGCATCCGAGTTCAGATTGCTGTCCAGAGCGGTCAGTGGTGCACTGTGGGATACCGCCCGGAGGCCAATAATGTCGATTTCCGTCCACACTAACCGTAATCCGATATGTTAATAGAATTTAGCGCTACTCCTCTCGTCGGGGAGGAGTACAGAAATCGATTTAAAGAGCCCTTTATATCGATATAAAGGGCGTTGTAGTGTGGATGGGTACAGCATTAAATCGATTTAACGCTCTTTAAATCAATTTAAACGCGTAGTGTAGACCAGGCCAGAGGGAACTTAGGCATCTTTGGGTCTGTAATGCAAAGCTAAACTTTATTATACTGTTCAGCCACAAGGTGGCAATGTGTTTAATATACCTTATTTAAGCTAACCTCAGTCATACCTGGCAGTATATTAAAGAATCTTATGGAAGACATATTTCTGGTCACTCTCTGAGAAGGAGGCTATGTAGCCCGTCTATATATGGTACAGAAACCTGACCTTCTAGAAGCAGCCTTGCAATCTACCGTGTACAAGATGTATATGACATGGTGTCAGAAGTAAACCAGTGCCAAAGGAGAACAGACACAGAAGGAACAAAGCAACGAAGATTGGATATAGAAGGAAAGAAAAAGCATCACAGGTTGCAGGATGGATTTTCATCACCATGCCACTCTTTAATGCCTCAGAGAACTTCAGTTTTGACAAACTATCATAATGGACAGACAAAGTATTTTGCAAGATTTTGCATTGCTAGGGGGAAGCAGGCAGAACATATCTTTAAATCTTTTACCTTTACTGAAGAGAGTAAAAAAGATAACTATGCAAGGTTTCTGGCTATGTTTGATGCATACTTTACATTCAGAGAAATGTGGTTTATGAAATGCAGATTTTCACCAGAGAATTCAAGAATAAGGAGAGAATTTTGAATGTTTTATAAGAGCTATGTATGCATTGGTTGAAAACTGATTTCAGGACAACAAAAATGAAAATAGAGACAGGCTGGTTATTGGATTATCACAAAAATCTTTCACAGCAACTACAATTTTGAACAGATTTAACTCTATACACAGCTATTCAAATAGCAAAGCAATTTGAGCTGGTGAAACAGCAAAACTTAGAGGAATTTGCCACACTTTCAAAACAAGAAACTAGTTTAGAAGCTGTTAACAGATGCAGATTGAGTTCTACAAGTAATTATCATAAGATCCCTAAGCCTAAAAGGGACATAATCCAGGCAAACAATAAACCTTTTCAGACGAAATGTAGAAGACATGGAAAAATTTACAGCCCAAGAGATGATGCATGGCCAGCCACAGGTACAAGGTGCAATAAATGCACAAAATATTGACATTCTGCAGCTGTTTGCCATACCAAGGCAGTCAGGGAGTTGACTAATATTACAGACAATCAAGAACCTTTGTTTCTGTGATCTGTTATGTGGTGATGATATAGAGCCAGTCTCAAGAATGAAACTGAATGTTTATGGCAAGACTACTGACTTTAAAATTCACTCAGAATAGATGTCACAGTCATCTTAGAAGGGATTTACAATCATCTTTGACCCCTCCCAGCAGTGAAATCACCTGACACAGACTTGACTAGCCCTGGAAGTATTCTGAACTGCATGAGCCAGTTCACCACAGAAACAACTTACAGAGACAAAAGCTTTGCATTCAGAGTGTATATCATCAAAGGATCAAAGACAACAATCTTCTCAGCTGCAGTGTGGCAGCCACCATGGGCCTTGTCATAAACAGATGGTTAAGGATTAATGTCTCTTTTACCTGTAAAGGGTTAGAAGCTCAGTGAACCTGGCTGACACCTGACCACAGGACCAATGTGGGGACAAGATACTTTCAAATCGTGGTGGAGGGAAGTCTTTGTTTGTGTTGTTTGTTTTGTTCGTTGTTCGCTCTTGGGGCTAAGAGGGAACAGACGTACACTCAGACTTTCCAAATCTTTCTGAATCAGTCTTTCATGTTTCAAAATTGTAAGTATAGCCAGGCAAGGCAGATTAGTCTTATGTTTGTTTTCTTTCAACTTGTGAATGTTTTTCCTTTTGCTGGAAGGATTTTTACCTCTGTTTGCTGTAACTTTGAATCTAAGGTTGGGGGGGAGGTCCCTCTAGTCTATATAAATCTGAGTACCCTGTAAAGCATTTCCCATCCTGATTTTACAAAGATAAATTTTACCTTTTCTTTCTTTAATTAAAAGAAAGCTTTCTTTTTAAGAACCTGATTGATTTTTCCTTGTTTAGAATCCAAGGGATTGAGTCTAAACTCACCAGGGATTGGTGGGGGGAAAGAAGAAGGGAGGGTTAATTCCTCATTTGTTTAAGATCCAAGGAGTTTGGATCGGTGTGAAGCTTCCCAAGGGAACCCAGGGAGGGGAAAGTCGGGGGGGGAAAGGAGGGGATGGTTTATTTCTCCTTGTTTTAAGACCCAAGGGGTTTGGGTCTTGGGTTCCCCAGGGAAGGTTTTGGGGGAACAGGAAGTTTGCCAAACACTATATTTTTGGCTGGTGGCAGCGTACCAAATTTAAGCTAGTAATTAAGCTTAAAAGTGATCATGCAGGTCCCCACTTTTTGGACGCTAAAGTTCAAAGTAGGGAAAAAACCTTGACAGGTCTAGTGAGAAAGATGGAAAAATTCAACAAAGTATTTGGTAGTATTGGACATTTGAAAGGAGATTTGGTACAAATAACCTTGAGACAACACTGAACCATACAGTATATGTACACCTTGCAGGATTTCTGTTCCATTGCTTCATAAAGCAGAAACTGAATTAGAGAGAATGGAATAGACTGGCACTGAGAAAATCTCTGAGCCAACAGTCTGGTGTGCCTCAATGACAATGATTATAAAGAAAAATGGAAAAATAAGAATATATGTGGATCTTAAAAGACTTAATGAAGCAGTTGCAGGAGAAAAATGTACCCCCCACCCAACACTGAATGACTCCCTCCCCAAAGTGAAAGGAGCTACAGTATTCTTCAAGCTGGTTGCCTCAAGCAGATTCTGCCACATTCCTTTAGCCAAAGAGAGTGCTAAACTGACTACATTTATCACAACCATTGGGAGATTTTGCTTTCAAAGATTACTTTTTGGGATTACCAGTGCACCTGAAAGATGACAGAACTGTTAATGAACAGAAATGGAGTTGTAGAATTCATGGGTAATATTTTGATATATAGGTCTTTGATGGAAGTCCTAACCCTATCAGTCAGTCTGGACTGAAGCTAAACAAAGAAAAGTGCATTTTCCATGAACACCAATTTGGGACACACAATAAACATAGATGGAATCTGTCCTAGCCCTGAGAAAGTAAAAGCAATTGAGAATTGAATGCACCAATAAATTACCAGAATTGAGATGCATATCGGGGATGGTAGTTTACCTTGATTGATACCTACAAGACCTTTCTACAGTAATGAAACAATTGAAAAAACTGTTAAAATCCAACACATCTTGGTTATTTTCTAAACCAGCTATGTCCCTAGGACCTATTGATTTCAAAGGGAGCTTGGTGCCTAGGCACTTCTGCAAATCCCACTAGGTGCTTAATACCGTTACAAATCTGGTCCTGGGTGTGTGTGTGTGTGTGTGTGTGTTTACAGTGGAACAGCTTCCTCAGCTTGTCCATAGTTTATTGCTATTATACATGAAGCTTGTAGTCAGTGTTTTCCCCAGGAATTGAGGGGTGAAGGTGGGCTGTATGGCACCATAGTAAAAACTGAAAACTGTTTCATGACCATTTTATTAGATTTAACTCATGTTTTGAAATCATCACACAAATTAAAGTTGGCTACTCAAGCCTTCTATGAAGCACAACATCTACATCCTTCTTGGTTTCTTGTTATAATTTTGTACAACTCTGTTAATGAACTTCTTGAATGCAATGTGTTCATCTTTGGTGGCTTCTCGTATGTCTGGTACTTCCATTCCTTCAATTGATATGCTCATTAGTTCATTCACATGATCGGGCAGAAGGCGACTTCTTTCAGGACACAAAATTCTATTCAATGACGAAAATGAACACTCAATGGTAGCTGTTGTGACTGGGAGTAGCAAGAGATGAATTCCTACTTCTTTCATCCCAGGAAACATAGCATAAAGATCGGGTCGAGCCACTAGTGATGTTAAAAATAAGTTGAAATCAAATCTTCATTTATTTGTCGCATGATATTCCACTCTGTGTTCAAATTTTCTGTTCTGTCCTGAGCACATGGCAGCCCCATTGTTGGTAGTGGCTCACTTCACTCAACTGTCAGTGTTTTATAGGACAGGGATCTGTAAAAGCTACGTAGAGGTTGAGTAGAACCTAAAAGAAGTCTGTGTACTTTTTCAGTTGTCTTAAACATTTCTTGTCCTCTTCACTTAAGGATTCAATATAAATGTCTTCATTAGTCAACTTCTGGACTGAAGTCTTTGCATCTTCCAGTACTTTTTCAATGGACAGCTCTCTGATTGACCCAAATGCAGCTTCTATTGCTGGACAAAGATCTACTACTGTTGTAGCAGATGCCAGGATGGCGTTGTTTAATGACCTAAATGGTTTCAACAGTAGACTTACAAGAGAGAGAGTGGCAACAGTCTTCTCTGAATGTAGTAGCAAAAGTAATCCACCAGCCTCACTACTTAGCTCCATCCCATCTTGGTAGATACTTTCCAAAGTCAGTAATAATGGCTGGAGTAATTTTAAGACAACAGCCAAGGATCGCTCATGAGTAAGCCAGAGGGTTTTCCCAGGTTGGACTAATTTCAACTTCAGTCCCACTGTATCTTCTATATTTTCCAAGATATTCAGTCTTTTTGGACTCTTGCTGAAAAAAAATATATAATGAAGTCATTAAATTTATAGCTTTTAAAATGTTTTTTGAAGAGTCTGCAGCTTGTACTAGTTGGAGTAGATGGCCTCTGCATTGTGTATAGGAGAGATTAGGGTTACATTTTTCTCTGAGCAAAGCTTGTACACCACCATGTCTTCCAGAGAAGTTTACACAAACACAAGCACAAGCACAAGCACAAGTAGCCATCTGTTTGGGGTCCAATTGACAAGCATTTAACTCTTCTAAGATGTGGGTTGTCACAGATGCAGCCGATGTGTCTTCTGTAACTTGAACATCTAGAAATGCATCTACTAGCCTAACACTGACATCAAGATAACACACACAATGACTTAATACTTGCTCATTTGCATCGGTGCATCCATCAGCCATGTATGCAAATTTTTTGAATGTGGTGAGAGAGGTCTTCACTTTCTCAACTGTTGAGTCTTTTACTGTTGCACCATATGCTTCTAGACCGTCAGCTGAGTTTCTTGCAGAAAGATAGTAGTAAGCATTTGCTGATCTTGTTTGGAACCAGTGTTCAACTTCAGGATGAACAAGTGACAACACACTTAAGATTGGCCTCCAGTTTGTAGCGTGTGGTATCTCTTGCTTAAATAGAAAGTATGATGCCACACCCATGTTTGTTCACATGTCTCTTGAGGTTCACTCAGCTCACAGTGATTTCAGCTGAGCTCTCAGTGGGAGAATCTTGCTGCTAGTGCAGACTGGGCCCTCTCTTCCACTTAGACCTTATTATCAGTGATTTCAGCTGTAGTGGTCACTTAACAAAACAAAAGACTATCTATGGAGCTTAATCAGCTCTGTCTTTAAACAGTGGAGAGGGGCAGGTACTTGTGACTCAGGCACACCATCAAGCAAAACACCTGTCCCCACCCTCTCTCTTGATGCCCTCAATCAGCACAGGCTAAGTACAGTTCTACTGCCCTTTACTCATACCATAAGAATAACAACATTTCATTCCCCGCTCTCCCCCCACATTCAAGTGATTTGTAACCCAACCCCAGCCAAAATCTATTACTTGGGCAACACAGCTCTGTTTGCTGGATACCTAGGTAGATTAGGTGTGACTGCAAATACAATCTGGTCCTGAAGCCTTTCCCCCTCAATCCCTAGCTCATCACTAGCCATCAGGGAGAGCTCATTTAGACTTTGCTTACAAATCATAATTTGGCCAACATCACCAAAATGAATGCACTGACATTGTCATAAAAACAAAAGCTGTATAAGGAAGCTAGTCTATGTACATACTTTTCAAATCTATTATACTTTTTCAGATACACATATTTTATCATACACTTTATATGCTTTTAAAGTATGTATTAATATTTCTATTTCAATTCAAATTTCCATTCAGTCACTAAATTGGCAACACTGCATGTAACTAATTCACAAAACTGGGGGTGGGGGGAGTTGGGGAAATTCAGGGGAGGTGTAGAGAAATCCCTGCTTGTAGTAATGTCTCTAGCTTTCAATTATTTATAAATTTGCCAGACTGTTTGAGCTTAATTTTCCATTCTAGTTTTCTTCCTCAGGCTGAAATATTTGGATCGTTTCAGCAAAGATGGTTCAGCGGTTTCTGGAAATGAGGTTAGTGACAAATAGATATTTTTGTCAATGGTAAAACATTTTCCCAATGATTGCTTTGAAGAGCTATTGCACCTTCATGCTTTGGAGCAATAACCTGAAATTTGGCCGGGGGATATTTCAGAAGTCAGAGGAGTGCCTTTTTCTGTCCCTAGGAAAAGTCTTCTAGATTTGTCTGAGTTACAAGCTTCTGACAATTTCCATTTGCATATGCTCAGTACAGCTTTTTGCAGGCTTGCTGCTACAGTTTCTAAAAACTCTGTTTGCAATGATTATTCTCCAGACCCACAAAGCTGCTACACGCCAAATAAACTGAGTATGCTCTTAGGTTCCACTCAACTTTCCACATGGTAACCACACACTGGTTCAGCAGCAGCAAACCTCTTTGGCCTAGAGGAAGGTGTGCTGGAGGGGGAGCCAAATGATCGTCTACTGATTGGTGTTAATAATTCTTTGCACTTCCCAGCTGTTGTTATTGGACAAGGGCTCATGAACCTACTTAAACCTGAGTGGTTGGAAAAGATCACTGCTAGAACTGAGAATAGAACCCTGTTTCTAATACGGTAAAGACCCAAGGATTATCCCTTTAGCCACACTACCTTTCAGAATGAATGTGCCAGCTCTAGATACTGAGCTAGACTCTCTGTAACTATAAGACCACACTTCCTTCCAGAGCAAGGAATAGGATCAGGAACCCTTATTCCCAACATTCCCCTCTGACTACCAAATAGTTGTGTAAGCAAAATGTGTTTTGTGTCCCCCTCTTGTAGCTTATTCACATACAGGGCAACATATTACTACTACTAATTACTCCTTTAATTCAAATGGTAATATCTGATCACGTCATTAGAGACTATTTGTTTTAGAGGCCTCATTTAGTGCACCAGATTGACAGAGAATGAGTCAGAAAGTTGCAAGAAGTGAAAGGATATTCTCTTCGGGTTCAGGTGCTGGCATGGACTCCAGGAAATCTGGATTCTATTCCAGACCTTGCCACAGACTTCTGATGTGATACTGGGCAAGACTATATCCCAGCACACATGCATAAGGGGCCTGGATTATGATTGCACAAGTAACCTTAATTCCTCCATTTTCTGGCTTTTGAATGGTTGACTTTGCAACCTTACGATTCTTTTAATGTATCTTTTTGTACGTACTTGTAGGTTGCACCCCGTATTATTAAAGTTACCCAACACTTCCCATAATAAGACCCTGTTTTCAGTTGCTTATATAACTTTGCCAGACTAACTGTTTTGTCTAAATTTAAAATTTCCAATGATCTTTTCTCTGAATAGCTCTTACATCCTCATGTTTTGCATCAGGGACTTGAAATTTAGAAGAGGGAAAGCCTTTGTTTCTGGAATGTGTCTTTTGCTTTCACCATGAATGTCTGCCCAAATCTGGCCAAGTTAAAAAACTTTGAAAAAATCATAACTTGCACATGCTGATGAGAGACTTCTTCAATTTTACTGGCTAAAACCTCTGAAGATTTCATCCTCTCTGAGCATGCTCCATCCCCTCACAGCTCCTAGTGCTGATGAGACTGTGCGTGTGCTGTCCTCACAGAGTATTCAAGCATACTCCAGGCCAGGGTTACAAGGGTGAAGTAAGAATTCCTCTATAATGGCTGCTCTGAGCTGCGGTGGGGCCAAGCACCAGAATAGGTAGCAAGGAGCCTTGTCTCTCTTATGGTCTCAGTTAAGGCTGGCTGGAAAATAAGAATTTCATGAAAATTTTTCAGGTTTCAACATTTATTCTGTTTCAGTGCAGAATGAAACCAATACTTTTGTAAAGTTTTTGCGAAACATTTCAGTTTTGATGAATCACCATTTTCTGGGGGAAAAAAACTGTTTTGTTGAAAAATTCCTGATGAGCTCGACTCTCATGACCCCACCCCTTTTGGTACCCAGGCATCAGAGGAATAATCCATCTGATTCAAATACAAAGGGACAAAAGCCAGACGACAGGGTGGGAAAGGAGTAGATTGGGACAAAGAGTTTGGTGAGACTGGGGCTGGAGATAGGGAGAAATGGTGACTATAACTGGCTGAGATAGGAGACTGTGACTGGGAGATGCTGAGGGAAATGGGGGAAGACTGGGAACCAGTTGGTTGGTGGGGAACACAAGTATTAGACACAGGGCTGTGGGGGAGACTAGGAATGCTGGACAAGGAGACTGGGACTAGACACTAGTGGGGGGTGTGGGAGCAGAAAAAAGGGCAGTGGGGAGGGGAGACTGATGTGACAAAGAGCTATGGAGGGTAACAGGAAGAGGGCCTGAAATATAAGCCCTTGTATCAGAGGCCTGGTATGAGGCCTGAGGCCTGGGCTAGCGTAGTGGTCAAAACTTTGCTAATATAAAGCAAAATCAGGCTGTGAGCTAGAGGCAGGCCCTTCTCATAGCATCTGGCAAGAACTGGGCTGATATTGCAAAAACACACATTCCTGAGGTGCTATGCACAGAGCACTCACGCAAACACATTCCAGAAGGTTGGTACCAGAACACCTCAATACCAACACATTCCCTAAAGATATGAGGTACACGCTGACCCATCCTAAAGATAAGGTCAGGATGACAGTGTGATGGTTAGAGATGTACAAGGGGATGGGTGCTAAGTGGCTATGTCAGAGGGTGTTAACTGAGTCAGAGGGACAGTGCGTAATTTGTTGGTACTGATGTATAAAAAAATATCTCAGTGGGAGTGTTTTTAGCTGGCCTAGGGGATAATGGAAAGTCCTGCCATTAATTGAGCTAGTCCATTGCAACGAGCATACATATGTTAGTGCACCTTTAACCATTGAGCCAGGACGTTAGGACTGTCCTTCATTGACAATAAACCTGACCAAATGCCTTTGAACCGAGTCTGTGCATTTATTGGGCCGTTCAATCAGAGCCTGCTGTACAGGCTATCAGGCCAGCGTCAGTACAGCATGCAGAAAGAACACACACACACAGCCAAACATCTATCAACATGGAGTAAGGGGAGAACTGGGACTGGCACGACAAAGAGACTGGGACCAGGAGCCAGTGAGGGTGGAGATTGGGGCAAGAAGTTGGGAAGTGGGTAAGGGGAGGGACTGACACTGGATGATGTGTCTGGGGAGGTAGATTGGTACTAGAAGACAGTGGGGGGTGGAAGGGAGAGATATATTGGATGAGGAACTGTAACTGGCTGGATAAGGAGTTTGAGACTGGATGTGGGATGGGAGAGTCTGGAAGGATGGAGGGGAGACTGGGATTCAGACAGTGAGTCCTGTGCATGAAACTAGGACCGACAGTGTAAAGACTGAGACTGGGCTGATATGTCTGAAGAATGGTGACTGGAGCAGGTTAGTCAAGGTACACAGGACAGAGACAACAGATCGGGGTGGCGAATAGATAGGTCATTGGAAAGGATGAAACAGGAGACAAGCTTGGGGAGAATGGGCAAAAGAGTCTGTGTCCACTACAGTAGACTCCCCTTGAGATCTGGAATGGAATTCTAGAGTTTCATCATTCCTCAGCAAAGTACTGTGAAACCCACTGGCAAAGTCTGTGCCCCACCCCTTCCAATGTTGGCCCACATAGAGGATGACAACCTACTACCATCATCAATTACTCCTTTGCTCAAGTAAGTAGCTAAGGTCTGTGTGTGGAGGATCTAAAAGTTCCATCCCTGCTGACTGTAGCTTATTAGTTTATTTTATCATCCATTTATCATTGTGTCATGTGATGTCATGGTCAACTCATATATAATCAATATTGTAGAATTATAGAAGTATAGGATTGATAAGTACTTAGGAGTGATGAGTGTGTATTAGGTATATAAGTAAAGCATGGTTGAAATATAAGGCCTACAAGCTGAGACCTGTAAGATTTTAGCTTAGCCCTACTAAGCCATAGGTTTAAGAATGTTTGAAAAAAGTGAGTGGCTTTGGAATAACCCTATGCTCATAGGGTCACAGGGTTACTGCATAAGATGTGCCAATAGGTGAGGTTACAAAAAAATGGATTGCAATAAACCTATATATTGTCTGAGACCATGACACACCTGACTGTAATATCTTTAAATGTCCTGACTGCTGGATACATGTCATTCATAAATGCTAATGAGAATAAGAGGAACTATGAACAACCTATGAAAAACAGGGCACACTAATATTCATGGGGTGTGAAAGTACAGACAAGGGAAAGAAGGCTGACTGACACCTTCATGCATATGCATAAGATGTTAAGTGTGGCTAGAATTACAATACAATAGAGGGTTGTCTCGTTGAGTAAAAGTGAGAAGACCCCATAAGAACCCCAGCAGGAACTACCCCTCTAGCGATCATCATCTATTGAGGGATCCATCAGACCCAAGAATATCTTTGAGGATGTGATTACAAATACAGTTATAATTATTGTGTAGGTTTTTGCAGGATATCTATATGTATGGGTAATTGTAACTTTACTTATTGCTTTAGTAAAACTTGTAGTACAGATAAGACTTCGTAGTTCTTATTGTGTCTGTGGTCATTGTCCTTCGACTTCGTGTGTTCATAGAGCCTCCATATTTGAGAAAAGCACCAGAGACCATTTCACCCTGTTATGTTTAAAACTGTAGCAACTGGAGCCGAACCCATGGTAGTGTAATCACTAAATTCACTTTAAATAAAACAAAAGGCTACATGAGGAACATGAGTATCAGTATGATGCCACAAAATAGAATTTCTGTTTATTCAATTTGCTTTTTTAAAAACATAGGAAATCACACTCAAAAAACTATATAAAAATACATTATTAAGGTTGCAAAGTAAAGCACTCCAAAATCAGGGAATGCCAGAATTCAGGTTGCACTGCAATCTTGATTTGCCCCTCACCCCCTTGTGTGTATACATTATGACATGATCATGCATTCTTTTTTCCACATGACCTCTGACTCATTCAGTGCACAGGGGAGGATAGACCTACTCTGGGGTGAATCAGGATTGTGCAAAATGAAGGAGGTTATCATCTGTGGAAACACTACACATCATTTGTTGTAGAAATTTGAAGATATGTTGTGAATGACACAGGAGACTGCAGGAAGAGAGGAGAAGATCTCATGGTTAAGGCAGCTGATGATGCTGTAGTCTATTGAACTGTATTCTATATCTGCCTCTGCCTGTGTGATGCTGAAGTCATTTAAACCAAACTTGTCACAGGTGATCACTAATTGTGAGTTCCTCATTTTCTGGGTGCCCAATTTGAAACCTTGAGGTCCGTTCAGAAAAAGTGATGAGCATTCATGGCTGCAAGTAAAGTCAACCAAAGCTGTGTTTTGAACGTGTAAAATGCTACATAATGCTAAATACGCTGAGAAATCAGGTCATAGGTGTCTTGGATTAGATACACAAAATCAGTGGAAATTTTTGACCTTAATCTTTCTGTACCTCAGTGTTTCATCTGTAAAATGGAACTAATACCACCTCATCTCACAGGGATGTTGTGAAGTATTAGCTACTACAATAAGTGCTATAGAAAAGCCCAAGATAGCTGCTCATTTAGTGAGCCACGGTCCAGCTTGTGCATTGAATGAACTAGGCGTCCTGTGAAAAAAACAGTATGTGATCATGTAATTAAAGATTGTATCATAACGCATACACCCACAGGTGATTGTGATGGAGTGCACAAACCTTACACTGGAAAGGAAGGGGTTAAAGGGCTACTCTTGAGCCAGGCAGCCCCACCCCACAGCACCTGCAAAGCCGGCACACGCTGGAGGAGGAGCTTAAAAAGGGAAGCAGAGTAGCTCAGTGGGAGGCAGATAGTGGAGGTGAGTTGACCTGCATTCTGAGCTCCTGGGAAGAAGCATCACAGGAATTCTTGCTGTCTGAGGCTGACTACAGAGACCTGACCAAGTCTACAAAGAAGAGACCAGTGACTCTCTGAAGGTCGAGACTGTATCTTTGTGTTTAAGTCATTTACTTTACCGAGGGGGAAGAGAGGGGACTGGAAGGAAGTGATCCAGGGAGTAAGCCATATAGTCTCCCAAGGTGCTGAACTTAGCTGCCTACCACTTTGCACTGGATCACTGATCAGTGTTGAGGGTGGGCCCATGCTCCCTTACCAATCCCTAAAGAGGGACAACCCTAGGTGGGGAACCTAGTTGTAGGGAGACCCTGAAAGTATGAAGGTCTGGACCACAAGACCCTGAGCCAAGGGGAATCCTTTACTGAGTTCTGAAGACTTCCCCATTATCAGACTCTTTAGATCTACTTGAAAGTTTGACTTGGCTGGGGGGCTGTGTCATGGAGAGGACAGACCACCATGGGCAGAGCTGTAGTAAGAAAGTGGAACACCTGGGAGGTAGACGACCTGCCACATTCCTGCCTGAGCCCTAGACGGCACTGGCAGTGAGTGTTGCCCTTCACAAGGCTGAATTAAGGTAGTAAAGGAACGTGGGAAAATGAAAGCTGGTTGCAAACCTAACTATAAAGAAGTTATTGAAAGAAAGAGATTACATGCAGAAACACACCACCACTAAGCACAACACTGGAAGCACAATACTGAGTCAGAAAAAACACCTCCGGATTAGTAACCAATGTGGCTTCCTATCCCCTAGATGCTGCTTCATGGACTCACATCCAAGTACTAACCTAGCTCAAACCCATCTAGCTTTTAAGATCAGAAAGGATCACAACACTAAGCAGTGTGACTCTAGCGACTGAATCACACTTTTTACAACTGGTTTTGCTCTACTGAGTAGCTTAGGTTTAAATATTTTAGTGGGGTTTTGTAAGAAAATGAAAAGTATCCTTTCCCCTGTTCAGATTCCAACTCTTACAACTACTTCCTTTGCTTAAAATAGTGCAACAAGTCACATTAATCAATGTGACTTTACAGACATGATGCAGTTGCACACCAATGGTCTCATTTTGTGTGACACTTCGTTTTTTGCCTCTAAAGGTGAGGGAGCTCCAAAAGTCACTTCCAGACTGAAGTCTACTCTATGCTGAGGTACCATATCCAGTGTCCGGCTGCTGTGACATTTGGTTGGCTAAGCTGCCCACCCACAGTATTAACACTATAGGGCTACAAAGCTCTCCATTTACAAAGTAGATAAAACTACTTAACACAAAATACAAGTTCTGACTTCCTACTTGGTATTTTACCTTGAAAAGATTTCCTTCAGGATCCAGCATCTCACAGATAACATTGGAGGTGTGTTTCATAACGTATCTCCCTGCTTGTTTCTCCTCACTCTTGCACAGAAGCTGAGTTTTATTGAAAATCTCATGGGAATAAACTGCTGAACAATCATCGTCAATGAATAGGCAGCCGGTACTGGAGGGTAACACCTGCCAAAACGAGAGGAGAGGAGGTTCAGCTGCCAATGGTTGACTTCTGAGTTTAGAAACAATTTGAAAATGAGCAATTGTTGAATTCAGGAAGAAAAATCCAATCCAGACCTTTAATATGTAATTATCCTGTTTGGAGGGAGTGGAGAGGGAAACAGAGAAAGACAAAGCCCAAGACGTAGGCTGATGTTAGTCTGTGCAATATTTTAAAAATTAATATTTTTAATACGAGAGAAATTTTGAACTGGCTTCTGAAGTAAATGGAAATCCACAGAGTTGTGGAGTTTGAGTATAGGTGGAGTGGCCACATTCTGCAAAGTTGGAATCTGGATAGGATGTGGAAAGGCCATAGAAAAGGGAGTTATGATAGCTAGGGTAAGAGGAGACAAAGGCAGGGATGAGAAGTTCAGAACACAAACACATACATTACACTGTTATAATCTTAGACTAATGCTCACCTGATATGTTCCCTGTGGCTTTGCTATAATAGATGTCCCATCTCCAAAGATGGTACAACAGGTGCTATCTTCACAGTTTGTTATAATCGTAGCAAAGTCAGGATTCTCCACTCGTATGCATTTTACTTTCCTTCTGATAGTTTGTAGAGATTCACCTAGTAATGAAAACAGGTTAGCCACACCAAACAGGAGGACATGAACTGTGGGACAATCTATGTCTCAGTTTCTTTATCTCTAATAGGGCTGGTCCTTCAGCTCTTGCACAGGGCACCTTGACGAACTCTTCTCCATAAAAATTCCTTTCATTGAAGGCACCGGCTCTTATATTCTCAAAACAATCTGTAGGCTTGGAATTCTCTTAGACTCTGCACTGTATTTGGACATCCAAGTAGCTACAATAGCAGAAAATCCTCACTATCATATATGGCTTGTCAGAAGATTATGTGTAGTAGACCTAGCCAAAATAATCCATGCATTTGTAACATATAGGCTGTACTACTGAAATTCTTTATATCTGGGAAGGAAGCCCCAGGCTGTGAGGAAATGCATCAGCCCACAGCAACACAGCTCACAAGGAACCCGTCATCCTGATATGCTATTCTCTAGACTGGTTCCCCTTTGAATACATAGTCCAGTTTAAAGTCCTACATAGTCCTGTCTACCATTTCTCCCTTCATGACCAGAACCTCCCACTACATTCCACTAGAACAATGTCACTGTCAGCCAACAGGGGTTGGCACCTGACCTTGAGGGACAAAACCTGCACAGCAACTGGACCAATGAGACATACTGCCAGAAGGAATATGAATGACCATTAGCCTCACTGCATTCAGAGACAAATGTAAAACATATCTCTTTGCACCTAAGTTTTTTCACAATAGTACCAACTTCTCACAGATTCAGTAATTTAAAAATCAAACACACTTAGTCTGCTTGTTGATGACAGGAAAGAAAGAGGAATTTTTTTTTAAAGTAGACCTCTACCCCGATATAACACCACTCGATATAACATGAATTTGAATATAATGCAGTAAAGCAGAGCTCCAGTGGCAGGGGTGGGGCTGCGCACTCAGTGGGATCAAAGCAAGTTCGATATAATGTGGTTTCACCTATAACATGGTAAGATTTTTTGGCTCCCGAGGACAGTGTTATATCGAGGTAGAAGTGTAATGAGAAAAGTATGCAGCTACTACCACAGTGATGAGGGTCAAATAAGTGGATCAATGGATGGATGGAAGACCTGCTTGTTACTTCTCTTTTGCCACATTGAAGTCTGTTATAACAACTCCTGAAGAAATAAAGTTCTCCAAAGAAGCCCATCCTAGACCAACTGAGATCAGATTTGTTGTGTAGGCTATACATATAAAACCTTGGTTGGAAAATCTATTGTTTATGTTGAAATATTACAGTTTTACAAGATACAGGAGTGGGAATTGCTCCCTTTTTGATTTTACCTATTTCTTCATTATCCTCAGATACAAAAGGTTCCTCATAATCTTGATAAAATGTGGTGATTCTAGTACCATCAGCATGATCCACTATCTTGGTATCATCCATTTTCTGAACCATTAGCACCTTGTCTTCTCGCATTATCATAACCTGGAAGGGTAAAGGAATACTGGTTTCCAGTGGCTCTCAGATACCACTGTAACAGCAGTATCAATAACACATTAGATAGATAAGATAAGATACTGCACATTTGACAAAGCTAAACAACACAATTTTATATTGCTCAGTGGTTTGAAAGTTCAGAGTTTTTTCCAAATCTAATACCTGTGTATCTTTAATAGTATAATATTAGAGATCTAAGGAAACATATCCAATGAACAAAATCTGTAACAAATGCTATCAGCCAGATCTTTAAACTCAGTAGGTTAGAACTATGATATTAGAATAGCAGTACCATTCCATTAACTGGGTCAGTTGCCTGATAAGTTAACAGTGGCTTCAGATCCATTCTGTTTGCTCCCTTAGTGCCCACTTGAATGCCTGATGGGGTGGTTGTTATCCAGGTGCCTAACTGGTTGTCTACAGGTTGTAGCAGAGTAGGTAGGGGTTCCTGAACAGCAGATTCAGGCAACTCATATTTGGCTGCTGGTGCTGTGCTACCTTTGTGGCCACCCTTTCCTGTAAGAACAGAAACAAACACCTATTGGTCTAGGTCAGTGTAATATGTAGCACAGAGCATCAAAAGATGTGTCAGTAAACTATAAACTTTCTGGAATATCAAAACAAGACATTGCAAAATTAAAAAAAATAAAAAAATAAAAATAAAAACCACATTGCTGTAATGTGTAAAGTGTGGCTGGAGGCCCAACTGAGATCAAGAAATCCTGAAACGTGGTCTCACTTGCCTTCTCTCTGTCTCCGCAGGATGAAATCAAAGTTGATTTTCTACAGGTTTTTCCTGATGATGAGCTCAGTCACCAATTTCTATTCATGAGATAAGGCCCCAGTAAAGTACAAGTTAATGTTATGATTATGGGTAATTATTTTGAGCTGTACTCTGAGGTCCTTACTCAGCCCTTACTTAGCCAAACACCCATTGACTTCAAGAGGAGCATCCCTGAATAGGGACAGAGTAAAAGGTTAATAAGGTCTCAGGGATTTGATATTACCAAAAGTCTGAGGATTTACTTTAATATACTTTGTATTGGGTCACTCTGGTATTGGTGAACTCATATATATTTTCATATGTATGTTTTCTTCCACATTAGAAGAAAAAGAAAGGGCTGGAGAGAAAGAGGAGACATTAATGCCTATAAAGGTGACAAACTTAAGAAGTATTGCAACACTAAAGTGCAGGTAAAATGGCACATTCTCAACACTGGCAGAACTTCCAGGCTGCAGAAAAACAATAACTGCAGCTGATTAACACTGAAAATGCTACCTTTTTTAGTGCTGATGTCAGTAGAAGGCACCAGTTTTGGCAATGGTTGGCTCTGTAGGCTAGTCTCAACAATGGATGATTGTGTACTAACTGCAGGTGATGATGTTAGAACTGAATCGGGACTCTTGATCACCGTGCCATCAGGAAAAAGAACCTCGGGAGAAAACAAAGCAGTTTCTTTATATTAAAATAATTTTAAATAACAAAAAGAACATAAAACAGAGAAAATGTTCAAATGAAAGTAGTAAATAAAGGAGAAGGAAAGAAGCCCTCAGAGTGAGTGCAGGAGATAAAGATCACTAATCAGAAAAAAGTGGGATCAATAATTGTAACTGCACAAGCTTCAAATAAACAGTGATTCTATTTAATTACATGGTGATATTATAAACATAAAACATAATGACCATTCTGTTTAAATCGTTGATATTTCCTGAGTTTTTTGTATGCCACTTTTTACAGACCTGCTAGCTCATTTGTCTCACTGTATTGGGTTTTGTTCTGGGATGGGTCATTTCCAGCACTGGAGTATATAGCTTTTGCCATGATAGTGGCTCATAGAGGAAGAAAGTTACATACTCACAGTAAATGTGGTTTTTCTTGACAGGTTGTCCACATGTCCTCCACTCTTGATACATGTCACAGGATGGTGGGCCTCTTTACAAGGAGATGGGCCCAGTCTACTTAACTTGCCTCCCCAGGTGGAGAGAATGAAGATTGTCATGTGACAGGTGGATCATGTGTCTATATCAGGCCTCTGGAGTATAGATAAGAGGGGCTTCATGAAGGCAGTCAAGCCAGAGGAGAGAGTCACAGGGCAGACAGAGGCCTGCCCAGGGACAGGAGGTTTTGGATCCTTTTCTGAGAGAAAGGAAGGACTTCAGGTAGCAAGCCCTGCAGGTTGCTGCTTGAGACGGAGTAGGGTAGGGTTGCCACCCATCTGGTTGCACCCAGACAGTCTGGGTTTCAGCTTGTGTGTCTGGGGGCTGCTTAACAAGTCCTGATGTCCATTTTTTTTAATCTGTGCAAAAAATGGCAACCCTAAGCAGAAGGAAGGAGGCAGAGCTGCAGAAGCTGCCTCCCGGGCCAAGCTGCTACACCTGGCCCTGTGCAGCCCACAGATGGTGGACAAGGCAGCCTCAGCTGTACTGGTGAAGACCCTGCAAGCGATGGGAGCGGGGCCATGGGGAGAAGAGGTTGAGCAGGGCGCAGGGCCTCAGGGTCTGGTTACCAGCCTTTAGAAAGGTGGCAACCCTAGAGCAGGGCAAGACTCCAGGTGGAAAAGCCCTGGGAGTGGCTGCATGATAAAGAGCAGGGGAAGATTCAAGGTGAGTAGAGGACAGAAGAGAATCAAGAGGCTGGGATTGAATAGGGTCCCCAAGAGTGGCACAAGATATCAGAGTTGAGTACATTAACTTTGTCTTGTGGTGACAGACATTATTTGGGACTCTGATAACAAAACTCTCTGGTCACCAAAAGGAGTTTTGCTTTCAATTTTCAACTTCCTGTGAATAAACCTGCCCTTTTGTGGGGTTATTGAGGAGGCCAAAAGGGGAACTGGGGCAGTGGCAAGTGTAAGCACAGATTAGATCAGGGTAGGTGGTATGCTGACAGTGCACACATGTCCATGAGTAAGGTGACCATATTTATCAAAGTAAAATCAGGACATGGCAGGTCTCTGGCTTGAGCAGCTTGGCATGACCGCTCACCTGAGAGCCCCCCCCCCCATGGGGCTATCCCAAGCCACTTGGCATTGCTGCTTGCCTGAGCCCCATGCCACCCGGGACTGTGGCTGACCACCTGAGCCTCACAGCACAAGCCCCATTACCAGCACCTCGTGTCGCCACTGGCCTCTCCAAATGTTCCTGATGGGGGTACAACCCACTTTTTGGGCAAAACTGGGCATTTGTTCCATTTGCTTTTGCCAACTGATCAGAGCAACCTGAAACTCGCAAAAGCAAAACAGGACAAATGCCCATTTTTGCTAAACAAAATCAGGACGTCCGGGACAAGGCTTAAAAAAGGGGACTGTCCTGGCCAAAACGGGACATATGGTCACCCTATCCATGAACTCAAGATTGGACTATTTTGGCCAGCAGTTTCTGTTGGGTTGTATTTGTGTCCTGAGTGGCCTTGTGCCCTATGCTGAAGGCAAAAAGAGCAGGGGAGCCCTGACTGCCACTCAGTTCCTTTGCCAACACAGAATCCAGGTGTTCTAGGGGCAGGTCACAAAATATCTATGGATAACACATTTCAAAGACTCATAGTTACTGTAAAGTAAGTAACTGTTTCTTCATCTTCAAGTGCTTGCCAATAAATAACCCACTCCTGGTGACTAACAAGCAATGACATGAATAATAAAAACATAAGAACAGCCGTAGTGGGTCTGACCAAAGGTCCATCCAGCCCAGTATCCTGTCTACCGACAGTGGCCAATGCTGGATGTCCCAGAGGGAGTGAACCTAACAGGTAACAAACAAGTGATCTCTCTCCTGCCATCCACAAACAGAGGCTAGGGTCACCATTCCTTACCCATCCTGGCTAATAGCCATTAATGGACTTAACCTCCATGAATTTATCTAGTTCTCTTTTAAACCCTGTTATAGTACTAGCCTTCACAACCTCCTCAGGCAAGGCGTTCCACAGGTTGACTGTGTGCTGTGTGAAGAAGAACTTCCTTTTATTTGTTTTAAACCTGCTGCCCATTAATTTTATTTGGTGGCCCCTAGTTCTTATATTATGGGAACAAGTAAATAACTTTCTTATTCACTTTCTCCATCACATCACTCATGATTTTATATACCTCTATCATATTCCCCCTTAGTTTCCTCTCTTCCAAGCCGAAAAGTCCTAGCCTCTTTACTCTCTCCTCACATGGGACCTGTTCCAAACCCCTAACCATTTTAGTTGCCCTTCTCTGAACCTTTTCTAATGCCAGTTTATCTTTTTTGAGATGAGGAGACCACATCTGTATTCAAGTATGTGAATGTACCATGGATTTATATAAGGGCAATAAGATATTCTCTGTCTTATTCTCTCTCTCTTTTTAAATGATTCCTAACATCCTGTTAGCTTTTTGACCGATGCTGCACACTGCCTGGATGTCTTCAGAGAACTATCCACGATGACTCCAATTGCTTAGGGTCTCAAGCAGCTCAAGGGCCCCCCTATTAATTATTAGTATGTGTTGTGTTTGTGGAAGCAGAGGGGCATGACAGGAATTAGAAAAGCCAGGACCTGCACATCAGTCAAGCTGGAGCCAGGAGGGGAGAAGGCAGATGTCTCCAGCCTGCTGCAGAACTCTGGAGCTGAACTGGCGCTGTGCAGCACCCTACCCCCAGACGAGACTGACACTGGAGAGGAGTTGCTGGGACTGCCATCTGCAGTGTACCCTAAAAAGACAGCGGACTCTTGGACTACAGAAACCCCATCCAGACTGTTGTAGTAAGTGGTTCAGGGACATAAGACTTTAGTCTTATTTTGTTGCTAGAGCATAGGTCAGCCTGTTTCAGTAGGATCCCTGCTGACCCAGTGGCAGAGCCATTTGCCACTGTTAGGGCCCTGGGCTGGGACCCAGTGCAGTAGAGTGGGCCCAGGTACCCCACCCCCTGCTGCCAAATGCACCCTTGGAGTAGCAGCCTATTTTTCCCAAAGGGCCAGAGCCACAGACTTATTTGCTGGCTGTCCTAGCCAGGAGGCTTAGGGGAAAGCCTGCTCCCTACTCTGTCCTGCCCTGCCTAGAGGGCCAGGGCCTCAGATTGTTTATCTACTGGCTGCCTTAGCTAGGAGACTTAGGTGAAAGGCTGCTCCATGCTCTACCCTGCCCAGAGCCAAGACTGTGATTGCCCTGGCCCAAGCCTCTAGGGCTAGGGCCTGCTTATTGCTATGCATGCCAGAGGGCCAGAGCCATAGACTGTTAATCGACTCTTTGTTGCCTGATGCTGCGACACAGAGTGGCCTCCCTCTGAGTCTGGGCCTGAGGGACCACTACAGCAGTATTTTACACACGGTGGGTCGCGATCTACTACTGGGTTGTGGCATGTAAGGTGCTAGGTCGCCTTGCTCTGGTAAGCACCGCCGACTGGGACATTAAAAGTCCTGTCGGCAGTGCTGCCCAGCTAAGGCAGGCTAGTGCCTACCTTTTTCCAAAACTGCGCTGTGCCCTGGAAGTGGCCAACAGCAGGTCTGGCTTCTAGGCAGGGAGGCCAGAGGGCTCCGCGTGCTTCTCCCGCACCGAGCACCAGCTCCACACTGCCGGCCAATCAGAACTGGGAAGGTGG
The DNA here is from genome assembly GCF_003597395.2 of Chelonoidis abingdonii. Classification (NCBI taxonomy): domain Eukaryota; kingdom Metazoa; phylum Chordata; order Testudines; family Testudinidae; genus Chelonoidis; species Chelonoidis abingdonii. The sequence continues at coordinate 155,595,347 of NC_133769.1, read as the reverse complement.
GGGGCAGTGCCTGTGGGCGAGGATTGCACGCCTCTGCCTAGGAGATAGACCTGTTGCTGGCTGCTTCCAGGGCGCATTGCGGTCCACAGTGCACCCTAGCTGTGCTGCTGATGGGGAACCATGGGAGGTAAGTCTGCACCCCAACCCTGTGCCTCAATCCCCTGCCCCAGCCCTGAGTCACCCCACACCTGGAACCCCGTCCTGGACCCCAAACCCCACATCATCAGACCCATCCCAGAGCCTCCACTCCCATCCCAGAGCACTGACCCCCTCCTGCACCCAATGCCCTGTCATAGCCCTTAGTCCCCCCAAACCTGGAGTCCCTCTTGCACCCCAAACCTCTCATCCCCAGCCTAGAGCCCTGCCTCTCTCCTGCACCCCAACCCCCTGCCCCAGCCAAGAGCCCCCTCCTACACCCTGAACCTCTCATTCCCAGCCCCACCCCACAGCCCTCACCTCCACCCCCCAACCCTCTGCCCCAGCCCTGAGCACCTCCCAAACACCAAACCCCTCATCCCCAGCTCCGTTGGGTCATGGGCATCAACAATTTTCTTCAACTGCCCCACAATGTTTGAAACCACTGCCCCACAATGTGCCACAAAGTTAATGTGCCATTAATTAGGAAAGTAACCCTTCCTGGGTTTGGTGCCTAGAGGATATCCACCAATTTGTGACTATTTTCCTGTACTAGTTTAGCTTGAGTATAAGAGCTGCAGTCATTCTCCTAAGCGATTCTTGGTAAGATATGAAATCATCTGGGACAGGAGAAGCTGAACTCAGGGCCACTGCATCATCCAGAGAGGATGAGTTCGGAATTACTGGGGCCACAGGCGTTTCCTGGGGCATGAGCTGTTCCTCTGGCAAAGGGTCCTCCAAAGGAGGTGGCTGAGGAGGATGGATGTTATCTTGTGCTTGTGTCATAAATTGCTCTGAGATCTGTGTGGAGATTTGGATCTGTGGGAATGAAAAGCACCCAGAGATCCCCACGGGGCCACTGAGACATAGGGTATGGCATAGGAAGCCAGTACACAGTGGGCCAGGATGAGTTGTCTTTACTACGAGAATGACTCTGCTCTTGGTACCAATGTTTACTCCACATGGGTATCTTGATCTCTTTAGTCAAGGCAGGATTAGAGAGGAACTGACGGACTCCAACCTGGAGTGTGATCTGTGATGTGCTGTTTGAATAATCAGTGGGCATCAGATGTACTATTGTGCTGGGGTCACAGAATAACCCAGTGGGATAAGGTTAATGTTAGTACCATAAGCAGAATCATGGTTGGCACTGCAAAGGCACCTTGAGAGGGTTTTGTATCAGGGACTGGAACTGAGGATGGGTGTGCTTCTGGTGTCAAGGAGCTATTTGGTCCACACCCTGAGAAACCCACCGATACTGAGAATGCTGATGCCAAACTTGATGATGTAGACAGTGCTGAGGGTGCGTCAGTACCCGTCCAGTCAGCATAGGTACCATGGACGGTGCCTGCTTCTTCATTGTTACCGGAGATGAGGGCAATCTTTGTCCTGAAGCAGAAAAGGACAAAAGGTTTGAACTAGCCTGAGGCACTGGCCCTGCCCTGACATTCTGAGTTAATGGGGATGCCTGTACAGACAGACAAAGTAAGTCTGATGCTCCCATGTAAACTTGTAGGGTCAACAGCACCGACAGCAATGGAGCAGCAGTCATGTCCATAGGTACTGAATTCAATGGCTGTCCCACAGATAGTTCCAGAGTTGACAGTACAGCACTGGGATCCTCCCACCTTGGTACAGGGGGCACATGGGATGATGCCCTGGCTCTATCCTGGGTACCTCAGTTTTGCTGAGGCTGAGGCCCTGTTCTCAGTGAAGAGGAGGATGAATCCTTCTTCAGTCTTGGATGGCTCCAGTCTGTTTTATGAGACCTCTTACGACGGATATGTGGAGATGATGAATGACCCCTTTCCTTTATCAAAGGGAGTTCAGAGTTCTGAGGTCTGTCCAGAACTAGCGCAGAGGCAGAGGACATCTAAAGATGGTTGATCAAGCAATCTAAAAAAGGTCCAGGTGCGGAGACAGGCCTCATTGCCCGTGATGTTGCTTCAGGCTAATGACTATAGTGATCTGCATTCTTTTAAGAAAAGAATGACAAATACTGCACTTTTCTTTAGTATGGCCTTCGCCAAGGCACAATAAGCACCGTGTGTGAGTGTCACTATGAGAGATAGAAACCCCATATGACAGGCAATTTTTGAAGCCCAGGAAATACTGCATAGCCTACAGTGCTGAGCAGAACAAACTACACTAAACTACAGGTACTATATACAGTACGAAGGTCTCAGATACAAACTGCTGATGCAGTAGAAAAACTGTGAGGAGAAAATCTGCATGCGGAACTCAGATGCAGGTTGCAGATGGTAAGAAGGAACTGAGGAGGACTGGGGTGCTGCCAGCCTTATATAGTCTCAGGAGGGTGTGGCGTTCTGTACCTCATGGGAACACCCTTCCTACACCCCCATGTTCATCTTTATAAAATGATTGTGTGGTGTCCAATGCAAAGTTTGTCATATCGGGTGTCTTCGGAAGGCTCATGATGCACTGAGCCTGGTTGTTATAGTGATTGTCTTCACAGCAATGTTATAATAATATTATAGGTTATAATTTCTTGTATGTTGTTATGAGGCTGAAAATGTATCCTCATGGCTTAAAATAAGCCCAAAGAAAAACTCTCCAAGAGCAGAGGGGCAGTTCACACCTCATCAGGGCATGTATGGGACAAACAGAGCTCAGCCTCACAGGAACGACAGACACTGGCCTAGGCAGCAACAAAAGGATTTGTTGGGCTCTTGAGTGAGACACCTCTCTTCCCTTGGTCAGTTTGGGAGTGCAATGATGCAATGTTCACCTGACTCTGAAGGGTGGGGGCAAAACCAAGAGGGAAGAGAACATGATAAAAGGGAGAGATCGTTGCCATACTCTCTTTCTCTGTTCCACCTACATCTACAGACACCACACCAAGCAATTGAACTGCTGATCAAAGAGGAGAACCTGGCTGAAGAGCAATAAGTCAGCCTGTGGTGAGAAGCATCTAAGTTTATAAGGGCACTGAAAGTGTTAAGAGCAGCTTAGAATGTGTTTTGCTTTTAGTTCATTTGACCAAATCTGACTGGTTATGTTTTAACTTATAATCATCCAAAAATCTATCTTTGTAGTTAATAAATCTGTTTATTCTACTTGAAGCAGTGCATTTGGTTTGAAGCATGTCAGAGACTCCCCTTGGGATAACAAGTCTGGTACACATCAATTTCTTTGTTAAATTGACAAACTCATATAAGCTTGCAGCACCCAGTGGGCATAACTGGACATTGGCAGATGGAAGTTCCTAGGGTTATGTCTGGGACCGGAAATATTGGCTAGTGTCATTCGGTTGCACAGTCCAAGGAGCAGCTTACATGTCAGAGGCTGTGTCTGAACAGCCCAGGAGTGGGGGTTCTCACAGCAGTGCAGGCTGGCTCCCAGAGTCAAGGATTGGAGTGACCTAGCAGACCACCGGTCCGGATAACATGAGATGGGAACATCACAGAGGGTCACAAGGAGGTGTATGGCATGAGCAGTGCTCTAACAAATACTGCTGCAGGAAAAAAAATCTCTGGCTCTTGGTGTGCTAGGTGACAACATACTCAAGTGGAATACGCTTCTGTAACCACTCAAAGAAGAGATTATAGATAGGCAGAATATATTGAACTGTCTTAGGTACTGATATGGCTCCTATTACTGAAGTATCTGAACACCTCACCATCTTTAATGCATTATCCTCACAATGCTCCTGTGAGGAAGGGAAATACTATTATCCTCATTTTACAGATGGGAAATGGAGGTACAGGAAGACTAAGTGACTTGCCCAAGGTCACACAGGAAGTCTGTGGTGGACTAGAGAATTCAACCTAGGTTCCCACCACCTAGACTAGCTCTCAAGCCACTGGACAATCCAACATGTCATCTGGACAGGAAAGAAGCACTGTACTATTACAGAAGTATCAAAAGCAGTAGTCTTGAAATGACATTGTAAAAAAGAGTCTCTGGGGCACCTCCCTAGCTGGGCTGGGCTCCTCACCTTACCCAGTTTCCACCACTTGGATGGCCTAGTATAGGCCACAGCCTCTTAGTTCTGGTAGTGGCCCCACCCTTGTGGGCCTGCTCACTTTCCTTCTGAACTTTTGCTTTTCCCTTACCCAGGTCAACACAATCCAAGCCCCTTCAGGGGTCAATAAAAAGGCAAAAAAGCCTTACCTGAGGGGTGCCTGAGTAGTAGTTTTGTTGGAGTCCTTATGGCTGGCTAGCTGAGCCAGTTGCTCCCTATCAGGCTTGTCCTGGGGTTTGCTGGACTCCTTGCAGAGCTGAGGGCAGTTCTGGCATGAGGGTTCCTCCTGCTATTTCAGGAGCCACTTTAGTCACCCCCTTCTCAGGGTTTCCTGCTTTGCATACTGCAGCTTTCTCCCTTCAAAGCCATCAACACTACCAAGCATGACTGGCAGGGCTGGCGGGACTGAGCTATCTTAGCACACACTCTCCCAAGCCCCGTCTGTATCAATGTGGGATTTACACACCCCATCACAGACATCTAGCCTCAAACACAGGCTGGACAACTCTGTGTTGTCATTCCAAAAGGACTGTTATTCTGGCTGTGGTCTTTCCAGGAATTATGTAAAAACCATATCTTTTCCCAATGGTGCAGACTGCCGACAGGCAGAAACTGTAGGCCACGACTACTTGGCCCGTCCAGAAAACCAAGCTGAACCCATTTCTAATCAAACTCTTTACTATACCTGGGTGGATCCATCAATCATGTACTTTACGACAGTTCCTTGGCTGGTAATGACTCTAGACACTTCCTGTTCTACTGGTTTCTTCACTGCTTTGTACAGATGGGAATGCTTCACCCTTTGCGGATAACTCTGCCTAACTAGGATTTCCAGAGTCGGTTGCTTGGCTTTTTCTGCCTTGGCCTCATCTGCCTTGGTTTCACTTTTGTTGGCTTCATCTGCCTTGGCTTCAGCTTCCTTAGACTCAGCTTTTAAATCTGAAATTAAAGTCTATATTAATTAACAGTACCAGAGTAGCCGTTGTCATCTAAGCAATTCTAAGGAGCCCATCACTGTTGCATCTTAGCTTCAATACTGGTGAAAATTATTATTTAGTGAGTGTCATCACATTGGCTGATGCTTTACAAACATAAAAGTAGACAGTCTCTGGAAATAAATTCTTTGGGTCAATCTTAGACACAGACAGTAGAGCTCATTGTATACTGAGTGTGGTGGACAATTGTATAGACAGGCTGCACACCTATAGGAGATTAGTACTGCCAATTGAAACTCCTGTACCGAACACTGTTTGTTTTGACATCTAATAATGATGTGTCTCTACCCTCTGCACTGTATATAATGCTAAACTAATCTGACCTCACATACCTTGAACAGACAAATATTTTGACATGGGAGTGAGATGGAGGCCTGAAGGTAAAAGATGATTATTCTGGTAATTCAGGTTATGTGACCAGTAATCTAGTTCTCCCGCTTTCTTAGAGTTGCTGGGCAGGCTGGCTGAGGCAGTAGCAGATGCAGGCTCGAGCAGGAGCTAGATAGTGTGGAAACAGGCACAGGTAGTACAGGGACAGAAGCAAGGGCCAGCTGGAGCAGGCACAAGGGCTAACTGGATCAGCAGCAAAGTGAAGAGCAGACTGGAGCAGGAGCAACAGCAGTCTGTTGAAACTACTGGGAATGGGAATGCGCCGGTCAAATAGGGACATTGAGCAGACTGGACAGAGTGCTTTCCTTAGAAGCCTATAACCCCACCTTGGGATGACTTCAGTGGGTCCCTGCCTGTGGATTGGCTGAATCCTGGTAGAATGGTGTGGGGCCTATCACAAGACCTGCAGGCAATTGCCTCTGGTGACTCATCATACTCTCGCTCAGGGATGACTCAAAGTTTAGCCAGCCTCAGGCTCAGAGGTATCAAACTCTCTCCCATAATGATAAGCCTTTGGGCTGAGGCTCTATGAACCACCAATATCCATCTTCTAGCCATTTATATACACTACAAGTCATAATGAAGATGAAACTGCTCCAAATCTCAATCTTATGATTACTAACAACCCAAGTATCACTGCAGTCTACCATGTGCAGTTGTGCAGTTGAACAGTTGTGCAAATGACCAAAAATTGTGGCAAGTTGAATCACTGCAGTAGCCTAATAGGCCAGGCACAGAAAGTGGGTCATGAACTGCCCTGAGCCCTGCTCAGCTACACAGAAACTCATACAGTTGTTTTCTATAACAATGTTCAGGGAATTGTTTTCAATATTAGATGTCAGAACTTTCCTGTAACTGTGTTTAAATCCATCTCTACATCAAAAAAAAATCTTTTGTGATTTTAACTTTATGCAGAATACTCCTGTCTCCATAGTGATTCACAAAACTAACCTGTAGAATTTTGACCAAGGAAAGTTAATACCAGCCCGTTGGGGCAGGAGGTATTCAAAGTCTGGAAAACAGGGACATCTGGCACCGCTTGTGTTTGAGGTGTTGATGGTTCTATTTCTACCTAGAGAACAGAACAGATTAGTTTTATTACACATTTCAAAAAGCATTTTATAAAGTTTCATTTTGTTATATGCTCTGGTAGAGCTAGTATCTAAAGGTCTGATTCTGCTACCTACCTTGTTAATGTTGAGTTATAATTTAATCCATAATCAGTTCCACCATAGGTGCTGACTCTGCGCAGGCTCCAGGGCTCAAGCAGCCACAGGAAAAAAATATGGGGTGCTCAGCACCGACCTTCTACAGTGGTTCTGCAGCCCTGGGGCTGGCTGTGGATCAGCTATTTGGCGGTTCCCAGGGTGGCCAGTGGAGCCGTGAGCGGCTGGCAGGAAGTGCTTGGGGGAGGTAGAGAGGAGCGAGTGATGGGCGGGGTGGGCATTGGGAGAGGGGGTGTGACATTGCACTCCCTATGATTTTATGAAAATATGCTAATGGGTGTGAATTTAATGTAACTGGATTATGCAAAAAGTCTTTTGTAAGGTATCATTACAAAGCTTATAATCTACTCAGTATGGTCATCCTATTTGTATAAATGTATCATTCTTATATCTGAAACTAAGAATATAAAATATAACTTTGAAGTCCTATTGTAGGTATGCAATGTGTGGGCCATTAACGGTGGTTTAGAATCTTGATGGCTCCCATCAACTAGGACAATTGACAGTAAATGGCTCTGTTTGGAGGCCAGGCCAGGAAGAATGAAGGCTTGGGGTCTCACAGGAATGTGACCATGTTACCTGGTACCAGAATCTATCTTAAACCTGGTACTTTTCTAGTTAGAAGGAGGGGTGGGGACCCAGAGAGACAGAAGATTCCCACCTTGTGTCAAAGCTATAGAAGGGGGTGGAACAGAACAAAAGGGGCTGCAGTCATGAGAAATCCCCTAGCTACCACCTGAGTTGGAACAAGGACTGTACTGGGCAAAGGACTGGGCCCAGACTAGAAAGGAGTCAGTCTGTGAAAGAAGCTTATTGGAACATCTCTAAGGGTGAGATTTACCTGTATTCAGTTTCTTACATGTATAAGGCTTAAACTTGCATGTTTTTGTTTTATTTTGTTTGGCAACTTACTTTGTTCTGTCTATTACTTTGAACCAATTAAATGCTACTTTTTATATTTAATAAAATCACTTTTTGCTTATTAATTAACCCAGAGCAAGTAATTAATATTTGGGGGAGCAAACAGCTGTGATCTCTCTCTATCATTGTTATAGAGGGTGTAGACATGCAGACTCACCCCTGCGGCACCTCCTGCTGGTTGCTTCTGGGAATTAGCTCAGTTCCAGCTCCAGAGCACCTTCTGCAGGCCGGTGATCCACCTGTCCTCCGGCCCCCATGTCCTTCCCTGGACCCAGTGCCCTTTTATGTGGAGTGCTGCCCCAAGCAGTCACTCCTTTCTCTGAGGGTTTCCCCTTCCCAGGGGACCCCCACCCTCAACCCCCACTTTGCCTCAGTATATGGCTACTGCCCAGTCTCCATCTAGCCCCCATTCACTGGGGCAGACTGCAGTATCAGCCACTCATCATAGGCAATGGGGTTTGGACCTGCTGCCCTTGCCTACCCCTGGGCTGCCCTCTGCAACCCCCAGCATCTTTTAGCCTAATCCTAGGCCTCAGCCTGGGGCTTTCTAGGGGAGGGCTTCCCCCCCCCGCCTGTCCTCAGCCCTGCTCCCCTCAGGTACTTTGTCTCTAGCTCCCAGCAGCCAGACCTATCTCCCTCTACAGCTAGAGAGAGACTGACTGCTTCTAGCTCCCCTAGCCTTCTTATGAGGACCCATTGCTCAGTTTGGGGCGTGGCCCCAGCTGCAGCCACTTCCCCAATCAGCCCAGCCTAAAGGTTGCTTTCTCCGGCCACAGCCCCTTCCCAGGGCTGTTTTAACCCCTTCAGGGCAGGAGCAGGGGTCCACTCTGCTACAAGGGCAAACAATTAATGAGTTTACCCTGTATAAGCTTTATACGGAGTGAAACAGATTTATTTGGGGTTTGGATCCCATTGGAGGAGCTGGGTGTCTGGGTGCTAGAGAGAGGAGCACTTAAACTTTTTTCAGTTAAGTTTGCAGCTTTGAGGTGCGTGGTTCAGACCCTGGGTCTGTGTTGGAGCAGACTGGAGTATCTGGCTCAACAAGGCAGGGTTCTGAAGTCCCAAGCTGCCAGGGAAAATGGGCTCAGAGGTAGTCTCAGCACATCAGGTGGCAGTCCCAAGGGGGTGTCTGTGACCCAGCCCGTCACAGGGGGCATAGCAGGGGCAGGAAGAGGCAGTGCAAAGGCAGGGCCTTAGGGAAAGAGGTGGAGTGGGAGCAGGGCCTCGGGTAGAGTGGGAGTGGAGCCCCCACCCCCCCAGGGAAAAAAATTCAGCACCTGTGAATCCCACAGAAATTTAAGTTGGAGAAAGTTAGTTTGTTTGTTTTGCCTATATTAAATTATTTTAAATGTATTGTTATACATAGAATCATAGAAGATTGGGGTTGGAACAGACCTCAGGAGGTCATCTAGTCCAACCCCCTGCTCAAAGCAGGACCAACACCAACTACAACATCCCAGTCAGGGCTTTGTCAAGCTGGGCCATAAATTTCTAAGGATGGAGAGTCCACCACCTCTCTTGGTAACCCATTCCAGTGCTTCACCACCCTCCTAGTGAAATAGTTTTTACTAATATCCAACCTAGACCTCCCCCACTGCAACTTGAGAGTATTGCTCCTTGTTCTGTCATCTGCCACTGAGAATAGCCGAGCTCTATACTCTTCCCTCTTTAGGTAGTCGAAGGCTGCTATCAAGTCCCCATTACTCTTCTCTTCTGCAGACTAAACAAGCCCAGTTCCCTGAGCTTCTCCTTGTAAGTCATGTGCCCTAGCCCCCTGATCATTTTTGTTGCCCTCCGCTGGACTGTCTCCAATTTGTCCACATTCAGTCTGTAGTGGGGGGACCAAAATTGGACGCAGTACTCCAGATGTGGCCTCACCAGTGCTGAATAAAGGGGAATAATCACTTCCTTATCTTCTGGCAATGCTCCTACTAATGCAGCCCAATATGCTGTTGGCCTTTTTGGCAACAAGGGCACACTGCTGACTCAGATCAGCTTCTCATCCACTGTAATCCCTAGGTCTTTTCTGGCAGAACTGCTGCTTAGCCAGTCGGCCCCCAGCCTGTAGCAGTGCATGGGATTCTTCCATCCTAAGTGCAGGACTCTGCACCTGTCCTTGTTGAACCTCATCCGACTGAATTTGGCCCAATCCTCAATTTGTCTAGATCACTCTGGACCCTATCCCCCATCATCCAGATCATTAATAAAGATGCTGACAAAAACCGGCCCAGGACTGACCTCTGGGGCACTCGGCTTGATACTGGCTGCCCCATTAGACATCGAGCCATTGATCGCTCCCCATTGAGACCGACAATACTGACTGAGGAAAAGTTATGGATAACTCTTTTCTTTTTGTTGGCTTATACCACCAGTTTACACAGGTGTCAGAGGTTGTTGGATTTCAGAGCCACATAGAAACTGTGAGTAAAACAATAACATGAAGCAGAACATGGTGAAATGGATGGTAGAGTACCATCAACAATTCTAGCTGCAGCACTCCATATAGTAGCAGCAACACAACAGCTGAAGGGATTGGTGGAGTGCTACAGTAAAAAGACCAACAAATGATCATGGTGTGTGATCATGAAGGGGACAGGACAGATAGCTCTGTAGTCAAGAGATGTGCTCCTTCTGTCAGAAGATGACCTGAGGCCATTATGACACCCTTTCACCCTCTTATTCACCACTGTCATGTAATTAGGACATGTTTTGCACAAATGCCTTGTGAACTGTCATTCTAAAAGTTTGATCTGCTAGACGTTAATATGCATTGGATTGTATGTGCTATCATCAATATGTGAAGTTATGAAGTTTGGCTATGTATGTGTTACTGAAACATGTTGTTGATGTTGAAAACACCCACAAGCAGCCTTTCAGGTACAATAGTAAAAAGGCCAAACTATGTTAATGGCTCATTGAAGAAATGCATGCAAGCACAAGGATTACTTCAGGAACTGTGTACAACAGAAACCTCTCAGAGACAGCACTACACAATGGGAACTGTTTGACCCAGATCACTGCAAAAGAGCTTTCCAGCAAGTGGGAAGAAGATATAAAAGGGGGAAATGACATCATGATCGTCCTGAGGTATGACACACCTGGAAACACCTGAGGAACAAAGACTGAACTGGGGGAAGTGATGGTCCCAGGCTAAAGAGATTTCTAGCCTGTGTATGAAAAAAAGGTTATGCCTTAAGTATATGCCAGCCTGTTTATCATTCGGGGTGGTAATTTGCTACTTTATATCCTACCTATCTAATAGGTTAACCTCAGTTTGCATTTCATTTATTTACTAGGTAATCTGCTTTGATCTGTTTGTTATCACTTAAAATCTATTTTTCTGTAGTCAATAAATTTATTTTATGTTTTAATCCAAACCAGTGTGTGTTTGACTAAGGTATCTGGGGAAAATCTCAGCTTGGTTACCACAAGTGTGCATGGTCCTCTCACATTGAGGGAGAGTCCCCACCCCACTCTGGGCAGCATTTGTCCTCCCCACTTCTGTGTTCCTTAAGCCGTGTTTCCTGGGTAGGACTCAGGGTAGGCCTATAGGTGATTCTCCACCAAACAAAAGGGAAATAGTATCATAAACACAAAAACAAAGGGTGATACTTTCCCTTGCCTCCCCACTGGGGCTGGGTGTTGCCCTGTAGTTGGCCCTGGGGTCTCAGTCCTTCCCCTAGCAGGCACTCAGGCTTGTCTACTTCCCCTATGGAGAGGAGTGCAGTCTCCCTTCCTGGAGGAGCTTACTTCCCTGCTGTCCCTGCTGCTGGTAGCAGCTTGTCTCTTTCTCTTTCCCTTTCTCTCACTGGAGGAGAGGTTTTAAAAGATCTCAGGCAGCCTTTAACTGGATCCAGGTGTTTCCAGTTGACCTGAGGTAATCCCTTCTCAGCTTATAGGGAAGAGGGCCTTTAACATTCTAGGGCTAACATATTTGCCTTCCCACACCCTCTTGCAGCCCTAGGGCCTCACTTTGTCACATAAGGAGAATGTATACTAGACTGACAGATGCCCACTCTGTCAACCAACTTATGGTTACAGGTAGACATTTGAAAAAAAATTGAACATTTCCCCCCATTTTTAAACCAATTATAGAGCTGATAGAAGATTTTTGAATTTTGAAATTCTGAGAAAATTTAGAATAATCTTTACTATACTTTTTCCTTTGTTTTTAACCAACTCTAATGATATTGACAATAAACGGCCAAGCCTTTGAGATCATAGCAGATATTACAAAAAGTTATCTTTCCCTGTGGTCTCAGATCGTGACTAGGCTCAGCTAACATTTCTGATCAAGTTAATTGATTTCAATTTGTTTTAAACACTGACATTTGAAAAAAATAACCTTGCTGACTGCATCTGTCTTTTCTGCTGAATCATTCTACCAATTTAGACCTATTTGTAACTTATGATTACAGTAGGGGGTAAATTTAGCACTTATTGGGGAATATTCTCTCACCTTTTTCTCTTCTTGCTTTGGAGACTCTTCCGGTGGTGGAGTGATTAACTTGACATGGCTCCCTTTGGCAGACTGCAGAGATTTTGCTGATTTTTGTTTCAGTGACTTGTTGCTTTTTCCTGAAGAAGTGGAAGCAGCAACAGGAGTGGGAGCAACAGTTGGAATATGTACAGAGGGGATATTCAGAATTGTTGCTAAGTTGGGGTCTGTATCATCTGCGGGGGGGAGAGGAGAGAGAAAAAGCAACGTTTTTGTGCAATAGACTGAAGCCACATACATGAGTGTATCAGGCTTTGTTTGACAAAACTTCAGTACCAAGTTTTACCTTTTAAAAGACAAAACCCCCAGAGACCTCAGTCCAGGGGCTGGGTGCATGACAACAAATGCAAACACCTTCTATGGCCTACTCTAGCCATAGAGAGGGTTAAGACTAGTGTGTTCCATAGCTTCTGAGATGTCTCTAGGTCGGAGTCTATCATGTATGGGAAAGACAATCTTTCCACTTTCCTTCACCCAAGAAATATTCATATAGCTGGACATGTTCTGAATCTAGTATCCGGGAAAATATAGACGTTGTTACACTTCATCATGGACTGACCATTAACTCCAGTAGTCTGGAGTTGTAATGCTTTTATTCTGCCATGGCAAAGGATCTGTTCTGATGGTTTGTCCTTTTTACTTAAAAACATCTGATAGATTTAATAGAATCACAGAAATGTATGACTGGAAGGGACCTCAAGAGTTCATCTAGTCCGTCCACCTGTTCTGAGGTAGGATTAACATAACTAGACCTTCCCTGACAAGTGTTCGGCTAACCTGGTCTTAAAAACCTCCAGTGATGGGGATTCCACAACCTCCCTAGGTAACCTGTTCCAGTGCTTCACTATCTTTATAGTTAGAAAGTTTTTCCTAATATCAATCCTAAATTATCTTTGTTCTGGATTAAACCCATTACTTCTTGTCCTACCTTCAATAAATATGAAGAACAACTGATCACACTTCTCTTTATAACACCCTTTTATATATTTGAAGACTGTTATCAAGTCCCCTTCAGCTTTCTTCTCTATAGACTAAACATGCTCAAGTCTTTCAACATTTCCTCATAGATCCGGTTTTCTAAACCTCTTATCATTTTTGTTGCTCTCCTCTTCTCTTCAATTACCCACATCTTTCTTAAAATGCGGTGCTCAAAACTGGTTTCGGTGCTCCAGGAGAGACCTCACAAGCATCAACTTGAGTGGAACAATTACCTCCCATGTCCTATATATGACACTTCTTTGTCCTCTTAATACATCCTGGAATGACATTTGCCTTTTTTGCAACAGCATAATATGAAAAAATTTGAATATCTATTCCTGTTGTAAACCCTACAGCCACACATACAGAGCATGTATTTGGGGAGTTTTTCTCACTCAGACAATTCAAGTAATCTTCATGCTAGTCTTTTTATGGACAACTTACCTCAGATAAAGCAACACTTGAACCCCAATGTCTTGACTAACCCTTTTTTATAGAAAGGTCTGATTTACATCGTAGTACAACAACACAAGAACCAGTCTTCAGAAAATGGCCAGGGTTAGGGTTTTTTTTTGTTTTTGTTTTTAAACTGCTCTAGCTGCATAATAGTAGCTAGCAGAAACACAACCCTCACAAATGTGTCTTTAGGTGGCTTCACAACAATCATTTTTGATTTGGCTGAGTTATAATGGTTCCAAAACCTATTTTGCACATACACCACTTTTGGCTATGTGATAAACTAAGGCTACATCTACACTACAGGATAAATTCGAATGAGCTTAAACCGATTTTATAAAACAGATATTATAAAGTCGATTGTGCGTGTCTACACTAGGCACATTAATTCGGTGGTGTGCGTCCATGGTCCGAGGCTAGCGTCGATTTCTGGAGCGGTGTACTGTGGGTAGCTACTGTAAAATAATGAGGCCAATAACGTCGATTTGCGTCCACACTAACACTAATCCGATATAGTAATATCGATTTTAGCGTAACTCCTCTCGTTTGTAGAAGTACAGAAATGATTTAAAGAGCTCTTTAAATCGATATAAAGAGCAGTGTGTAGTGTGGACGGGTGCAGTGTTAATCGATTTAACGCTGTTAAATCGGTTTAACAGCGTAGTGTAGACCAGGCCTAACAATCCGCTAATGTCTAACTCGCACTGCACATATATGGGAATCGAAATGGAGTGGAATTTCTATTTAACAATTTTAATATTGTTGTGCAACTTAACTCTGCTCCTTGCGCATATGCATTATAATACAATATTTAATTACATCACCACACACTATTTTGTGCAGGACCACTGACTTATTAATTGTGCACGTTGGACAGTGCAGAGCAGTGTGTAGTTAATAAAACTAGGGCAAAGGGGATCCTGGTCCTTTTCAGGGCAGATGGTAATAGTGTGTAGTAAATAAAGCAGGGATTCACAGGACTTCTTACTCATTCAGTTCATGCTTGAAAGGTGTGAAGTGCATGAGACATGGGGCTACATATATGATGAGCAAATACTGAACAGCTGCCTCATTTAATGAACAGGGTTCAATCTGCGTATGGGCAAGGCAAAAATAGTATGTGATCAAAGATTTGGTATATTTTAAGGAAAAAATGGACCATTAGGATTTTCTAGGCTACGTCTACACTACAGGATATTCCGAATTACATTAAACCGGTTTTATAAAAACAGATATATAAACTCAGTTTCACGTGGCCACACTAGGCACAGTAATTCGGTGCTGTGCTCCATGGTCTGAGGCTAGCCTCGATTTCTGGAGCATTGCATTGTGGGTAGCTATTCCATAGCTATCCCATTAGTTCCCGCAGTCTCCCCGCCCTTGATAATCTGGTTGAATCATTGTTCGTGGATGGTTCTGGGTAAAGTCGTCAGTCCACTTCCTTCCTCCAGGAAACAACAGCAGACAATCCTTTTGCGCCCTTTTTCCCTGGATTGCCCTGGCAGACGCCATAGCACGGCAACCAGATGAGCCGTTCAGCTTTTTATTTTACAGTCACCATATGTGTACTGGAGCCGCGGACAGAGGCGATACTCCCAGTGCTACACAGCATCATTTGCTTTGCATGATAGCAGAGATGGTTACCAGTCTTTCTGTACCGTCACTGCTGGAGTAAACTGGCAATGAGATGACGGTTATCTCTCCCCCTTTGTACTGTCTACTGCTATCATGAGTGCCCCTGGCTGAGATCGGCCGGGGTGCAAAAGCAAAACTGGGAATGACTCCCCGAGTCAATCCCTCCCTTACGGTTTCTAAAAATAGAATCAGTCCTGCCTAGAATATGGGGCAAGTGTACTAGAGGACCACTGTATCAGAGAGCACAGCTGCTCCGTGTCAGTATTCCAGGGGTGCCCCTGCAACAACCATGCTTCCCTCCTCTCCAACCGTCCTGGGCTACCGTGGCAATTGTCATTTGTGTCATGAAGTATAAAGAATGCAGGAGTTTTTAGTACATAAAAGAGGGGTAGCAGCCTCCCGGTGCTATGATAGTCCAGGCAGACATTAAGCGGTGTGGGGGAGAGGAGCCCAGCATCCACTGCTATGATAGTCCAGGCAGTACAGAATCTTTTCTTACACATGAAAGGGAGAGAGCTGATTGAAGCTCAGCCCCCAGTTGTTATGATGAAGACGGTTACCAGCCGTTCTGTAACATCTACTGGGAGTGACCAGGACCATTCCTGTTCTGTTTTTGCCAGGCACCCCCGGGCTGGCCTCATCTCAGGCCAACATGTTAGATATTGAACAATTGTCAAGCATTGGCACTCAGGTTCATAAGGACCGTTACCAGTCCTACTGCACCGTCTGCCACCGGAGAGGGGAGAGGAGAAATACTGCGCTTCACTGCTGCAGCATAGCGTCTACCAGCAGCATTCAGTAGACAGGTGACATTGAAGAAGTCAAGAGAATGATTCTTTCCCTTTTCTTTCACGTAGTGGGGGGAAGAGTAAACTGAGGAGCTATTCCTAACCACGCGGACAATGTGTTTGAACCTACAGGCACTGGAGCTCAGTCAAGAATGCCAATAGTTTTCAGAGAATGGCGTGGACTGTGGGATAGCTGAGTCTCTAGTACCCACTCCTCCATTAGATTCGAGTCTCTGGCTTGCGTTACGTCTGTCACGCAGTACTGTGTAGCTGGAGATTTTTTCAAACGCTTGGCTTTCGTCTCTCCATAAAGGAGCTCTGATAGAACAGATTTGTCTCCTCATACAGCGATCAGATCCAGTATTCCCATACGGTCCCATGGTGGAGCCTTTTTGGATTGGGACTGCATCGCCACACCGTGCTGATCAGAGCTCCAATGGGCAAACAGGAAATATAATTCAAAGTTCGCGGGCTTTTTCCGGTTTACTTGCCACTGCGTCCGCGAGTTGCAGATTAAAAAAAGCAGTCAGTGGTGCACTGTGGGATACCTCCCGGAGGCCAATAATGTCGATCGTCCACACTAACAGTATTCCAAAGTAATACTATCGTTTTAGTGTTACTCCTCTCGTTTTGTAGAGGTACAGAAATCGATTAAAGAGCCCTTTATCGTTTAAAGAGCACTGTAGTGTGGATGGGTACACGCGTTAAATCGATTACACTGTTAAAGTCGATTTAACGGCGTAGTGTGGACCAGGCCCTACTAACCCTGCAAAACACAGGCCTAATAATTTCTGCATCAAGTCCATTACGTCTGGTTGAGCATGAGAGTGATCTTTAGAAATTTAAGATTCAGACTGTCTTGATGCTCCTTTTTACTTACTGCTGAAACAACCAAGGAACCCAGGAAAGGATGTGTGTAGAAATGTTCAATTCAACAGAAGGAATGTGGTATCTCCATGGTCCTCTGGCTGTTGGCAACAAGATGAGCGTTTGCCACAAATCTTGGCCTGGTCTCACTACCTGTTAAACCGATTTTTTACAGCTGTTAAATCGATTTAACCACTGCACCCGTCCACCATACACTGCTCTTTATATCGATATAAGGGCTCTTTAAATCGATTTCTGTACTCCTACAAAACGAGAGGAGTAATGCTAAAATCGATACTAACATCGGATTAGGGTTAGTGTGGACGCAAATCGACATTATTGGCCTCATTATTTTACAGTAGCTACCGCAACATGCACCGCTCCAGAAATCGACACTAGCCTTGGACCATGGACGCACACCACTGAATTAATGTGCCTAGTGTGGACGCGCACAATCGACTTTATAATATCTGTTTTATAAAATCGGTTTAAGCTCATTCGAATTAATCCTGTAGTGTAGACATAGCCTCTGTGTAAGCAGGGTCTGAATGAGCTCTCCCCTGACAGTAGCTGGGGAGGGGAAAATACTTCAGGTACAGACTGTATTTACATGAGCACACCTACTCTGAATAGGTATCCAGCAGACAGAGCTGTGTTGCCCAAAGTGATCAACTTTGGCTGGTGTTGGGTTACAAATCAGTTTAGTACTGAATGCAGGGGTACTGAAATGTTATCTTTATTTTATGAGTAAAGAGCAGCAAAACTGTGCTTAGCTGTCCTGATTGAGGAGGTCATCCTCAACTGAAATGAATTCACTATGCTGGGGGCTTGGATGCAGACCACAGTGAAAGTAAGAGAGGGTGGGGGTCTGGTTTCACTCATATAGTTGTTATTGGGGCATTTAGCGCACTGGGTGAGGTATAACACATGTTGTGATAGGCATGTGTAGGACCCATTGATCTTGAAAGGTGTGTTGTGGGGGATATTGCTCATTGTAGCAGTGGAGATATGTCTGCAGGTCTGTTGTTCTGGCAGGGTCTAGTGCCACTTTGAGTTGGTGTGTCCTGGTTTATGGGGAACTTGCTTCTGATGATGAGGTGTTGGGAGTGGGGGGTTGTTTGAAGGGCAGAAAAGGGGCTTGGGAAGAATCCTCACTTCCAGACAATTCACAGTTCTGAGTCATGTGTTAAAGAACAGCCCCTTCAATTTTACCTTTGTCTTTTCTGCATTCATAACCACACACTATGTAAGGACCCAATCTGCTGCTATTGAGGTCAATGGTAAAACTCTTACTAACTTCAGCGGGAACATCATTAGGCAAGAAAATGTAGTTCTCAACCTTTGGAGCAACCATACCAGTGTACTAGGCTAAAGCATCAAATGTGTTTTCCAGTGCCCTGCCTCCTATTACAATATTCTGCTGTGCATACTCTATCCTGATGCGGATAGAGCTTGGGATGCTCTTGTGCTTGTTAGACTGGGATATTCTTCAGCCCAAGTTCCACTAATGAAAGGAAGGCAGACAACAGAGGCTTACTGAGACTCAGCAGGGAGGCTTACCATTGAGGTAGAGTGAGGAACTTAGAGTATTTGTCGCAGAAGCCTGAACACCAGAAATGGCATGCAGACCTATGGTTGGGAATGGCTGCTGTAACACAATCAAAATTACCATCAAAAAAGAATATTTATTTGTTTAATAAGATGCTTCTCTGTTTTTTAAAGATGTAATGTGAGTTTTCACAGTCCACTACAGTATGGATACTATTTTAGCACAAGATAAGAAGTACATTTTTAGCAATTCACAGGAAAAATGTCTTGGAAGAACTGAAACTGAATGTACAGTCAGACAAATGGCTTACCAAAACCCACATGGAGAAACATCTGATTAAATGTTTTCATAGTTTAAGGGATGAAAAATGCTGAAATTATTTTCCGATCAGAGGAGGGTTTCACTTTCAGATGTATGACATTTTCAGTGACTTCTTAAATGTAGCAGAACCAAAAAGATTTTCTTATTAGCTCTTGGTGTTTTCTTTATGAGTTATGAAGCAATTGCTTCCAATTGGTGAATATATTTATTGAAAGTCTGACAGAAATTCCTTATTATGTGTACACATGGCCTGACACAAAATGAGAATTTCCATAATCACCTATGTAAATTAACAAAAATATTATTTCTTCAAAAACCAAGATTCCTTAGCAAATCACATTTTCTTTGGCTCAAACTAATTTTCTGGTTTTGCTAAGCTAGTTAATAAAAATACTTGGGACTTTCTTACTACACTGGCCTGTTTTCACATAAGTAAAAAAAGTGCAGAGATCTCCTTTCATTTTGAAATTTGAATCATAAAATATATTTGACAATGTCACCTCAGCTCAAATCCTGCTGAAAATGACCCACTGTGTTAAAAAAGTTAGGGCTGGATGCAACAGATTATTGAGCTAAGAGGTGTATGAAAGAAATAAGGACTCCCACTGTGGGCTCTCAAATATCCTCTTCTGTCTGTTGCTTTACCTGCTGCTTTTCCTGTAGCTCCATAGTAGCTCAAGGATAGCTGGATTCCATTTTCCAAAGTGGCTGAAAAAGATCCAAACTTGCTCACAGCTTTCTTTTGATTTATTAATTTTCCTAAAAAAAGAAGAAGAAGAAAAATGTGGATTTAAAGAGGAAAAAAACACACATATATGAATTGCTGAACTGTAATCTATTGGCTACTATGTGCACCACTACCTACTAGTGGTTGGACTGTGTAAAACACCTCTAATAATGACAACAAGTCTCTTTGTGTTACTGGAGCCAAACATTCTCAGTTCCTTCCCCTATTCTGCATATGCAGCTTAGCTGACAGCCATATCATTTTTATATGTGCAGGCATGGATTTGCTACCTCACAAATGGTGTAACATGCAAAGCACCTCAGGGATCAACCTCACAAAACTTTTCCAAATCCTTCATTAACCTACATCCTATCATACAGGATCCTTTTGCAAACAGTTTAGGGCCAGATTCTACCCTTATATATATCAGGATAAGTAAGGAGCAGCTCCACTGACTTCAATGAGTCTTTTGCCAGAATAAATAAAAAGTAAGGACTTGCTGTCCTTAGTTGCACTACTGGATCAGGCCACTGATTCATCTATTCCATTATCTAAGCATAGCTTATACTTGATGGTTTAAAGAAAGACAAAACAAAACAAGTTCAAAATACTTCTAGTGAGATGCAAAATACTGAATATTAATGATAAAAATTCTTCCCTGATCCCGAAGCAACTAGCTGAAGCCCTGAATGTGATCATACACCACGATGTATAATTATTATTTGTTATAAAATTATCCAACACATTTTTAAATGAAGCTGAAATATATAACATAAAACCTCTTATTAAGATGAATTATGTGATCTCTTCAATAGTATTTTTAAAAATGTGTTTTAAATGTAAGTACCATTGCTTAATTGAATCATCCCCATGCACTCATAGAATGGGATAGTTTAAAAAGACAAGAATACTCAGGTTTTTCTGGTAATTATTTTGCTTAATAATCTTCTATTATTTAGATTTTTAAAAAGCCCCTATCCTAGCTTATAGGTGCACGTTGTCTAGTTTTATTACAAAAATTATAGACAGCTACAGTAACTGATTAAAAAATTCCTCATCCATGCGAGCATTTGTCCCACTTCCAATCATCCTCTCCTTAAAATCCTGGAAAAACAGATAAGCAATCACTGAAGATCAACAGACCCAAGTTCTATCAAACCAAAAGAGGAGATAAACAGAATCAAGAACTCCACCTTCCCAGCAACCTCCTCTGGCTCAACCCCATTAACCTGCTAGCTCAAACATATCAGCTGATCTTAATTGCTGTGTTCACATGGGAGAGAGGTAACTGATGGTTACCAAACAATTTAGGGCCTTTTATGTCAAAAACCATCATCTTGTATTACAACCAGAAAAGAAAAGGAAAAGGAAACCAGAGATCATTTTAGGAGGAACTGGCAGCTCCACCTATAAAGTTGCCCAATGCTTTCCATTATAAGGCCTTGTTTTTAGTTGCTTATAACTCTGTCAAACTTTAACTGTTTGGAATGTCTGACTAAGGCTGAATTTCTTTGGAAAATTTCAGCCAAAACAGTTCAGCTGGTTGGAGAGTGAGGCTAGGGAAAAATGCAGCTTTTTTTGCCCATGTTAAAAAATTCTGGTGACCTTTTCGTTGAGAAGCTCTTATGTTCCCATGCTATGGAGCAAGGACTTGAAAACTGGGGCAGATGTTGACTATACTGTACCACATATAGATACATTTTTTCTTTGTAAATCTGTAGTTTATCCCACATTAGAAACTGCACTTTTGTTTGCCTTGTGAGTCAGATCTACATCCTTCTATATGTGGAAAACATCTCTTGTTCTATTGTAAATTCTAAATACTGTGAAATGTTTATATATAATTAAAGAATATATAGAATATGTCCTCCAAATTTAGAAGATTATATTGATTTTGTTTGCTTTCATTGTAAATAATTGTTGCACTCTAGAAATAACAGAAATTATCTAGCACAAGGAAGAATAAATGTTAAAAGATATAAACCAGGGTATAACTTTGGGATATTAAGAGATATTGCTTAAAAGGGAGATTCCAGTTGCTAGTAGGAGATAATAATGATATTCAATCCTTGAACTGAACCAAATTTAAAAAGCTGCTCATAAGAAAAGGATTAAAGAAATTTGTTATACACAAATGCCATCTACTGGATACCAATGGAAGCAGCAAAGAAACGGAAAGAGCTAAAACTAAGCACTCACTAGGCATGGGTCCAATAGGAGTATGTGGTTGGCTCCCTCCTACGAACCCTGAAACTAGGGTATATAAACTGAAAACACCATGCGATGAAGAGAACTGACTGAACCCAACACAGGAAAGTGCAGAATCCTAAGTGCAACTGGCCAAAGCCCGTCCCAGATTCATGGAAAGGACTCTTCCCCATCCCAGGCTTAAGAGGGTAACAAGAAGTGGTGAGATTTCATTTCAGTGATTGTATTTCCCTTTCTATTCTTTGACATAAAGAATCATACTTATCTTGCTGAATCTACACTCTAGTGAGACCTCAGGTAACCATATTTTAGATTCTAACTCCTTTATAAGTCCAAACAAAATGGCCTAAGAGAGATTGAAAACAATTACTTTAAGCAATAGCTTTTAATATTCTAAACCTGTCCCTTTTGGACCAATCCATTCAAATTTACTAATCCCACTCTTCAAAGTGTCTTAAAGATAAGTACATCCTTGAAAGTAAGATAAATGTTAGTACTAAAAAACTGAGAATTGATTATCATAAGTAAATGTAATAAGAAATCTTGGTAATTTGCCTTGTTCTTGGACATAACTGCTGAACCTCAACTTTAGTCTGTAATAATCATTTGTGAGAATGTATTGTGTGTGTAGTACACACAACTGGTTTAGTCTACATTTGTGTGGTGAACTGTTTGTTCTGGATGAATTAATACACTGTTGGTTGGTAAAGAATAACTAAGTCTCTTGATCTGAGAAATACTGTTCAAGTTAAAATTTGACCTTCCAAGAACCCAGCATTCAACTAGTAAGCCAACACTCCCTGGACTCAGTGAAAAAGGATTATCCCATTTGATTCCATTATATATTGGTAACCCTAGTTTGTTAGAGTTCAGCTTTAAAATCTAACTGGCACCATGCATGGCAAATTCACAAATTGTCTTGCCTTTCAATCTTACAACTCCCAGCTACACCTGAAGTCAAAGGGAGCTGTGCTTTGAAAATATAAAGTGCTATATAATGCTAAGTGCTCTGAAAAATCAGGTCCTAGATGTCTCTAATTGAGTACCCCAAATTAATGGGTACTTCTGAGCTTGATCTCTCTGTGCCACAGTTCCTCATCTGTAAAATGAGGATAATACCCCCCCCCCATCTAACAGGAGCACTGTGAACATAAATTCATTAATGTTTGTGAAATACTGATACTATAACAATAAGTGTAATAGCAAATGCCATTAGGAAATTAGTAATTCTGTTTTCAGAGCAAGGTTTGAACAGTAAATAAGGCCTGGGGCCACACACTGGAAAATAAATAGAAAACAAAATACTGCACAGCTGCTCATTAATTAACACTGTTCATCTTTGTGCATTGAATGAGGCTGCAGCAACCTTAATTCTAGCATCTCCTAATTTTTCAGTGTTTAATAATGTTCTCAGTAATGTTCTTTTAATGTATTTTTGTATGTATAATAAATATACAAAGTGAATGTTTACATATTGATATTGTCATTAACCAAATGCATGAACTGAAAGGTTAAAAGAATACTTATTCAAAATACCTTAAATGATCTTTTCAATGCTTTCTAGTGGTTAGAGTTTTTATGGGTTATGTTCATGTTATGGTGTGCCTATAATTATAATAATCATTGGATCAATCCAATCTACAAAGTAATAGTATTGTGTGGGACAGTTTCTTGGTTACTTAGATGTGAGTTAAAATTTATGTAACTCACACACACAGGCATCGTCAACACTTGTGGCAGCATATAGGGTACATGAAGCCATACAGCACAGTGAAAAGCAGGCTGCATCCACACTGAAGTGTGTAGCTACATACAGCAGTGAAAGGCTCCAGCAGGGGGGAGCAGTTGTCTATTAGTCATGCACGTGGCCACTAGGTGGAGGCACTGACTGCAAAAAATCCCAGGGCTCTTTGGTCCTAAATTGGGTCACTGAGCTCCCAACAAGAGTGGAATAAGGGGATCTCCACTGGGGATTACAAGTGCCCGAGGAAGGGGCTACAATTAGATACTATTGCAGAGTTGTAGGCTTCTGTATGGTTTCATTTGCACAACTATGTGAGCAACACAGATCAAAGGAGAAATAGAAAACTTCTCATGCCCCATTGATCATGAGACTTCCCCTGGTATGTCCTCCTCTAACCCGTTCCCCTTCCCCCTGATGTCTTCCCCTCTGCCTGATGCACTTATTTTCCCCTCAACCCGCTCCCAGCGTCCCTACCCTTTAGCTCCTCTCTATCTGTTGACACTACCCCTGTTCCTCTTCCCACTCTCTGGGTGCCTTCTTTCCCCTCCACCCTGCAACAGAAACTATAGTATGGGTTATAATTAGGGCTGTCCATTAATCTCAGTTAACTCATGCAATTAACTCAAAAAATTAATTGCGATTAAAAAAATTAATCATGATTAACTGGAGTTTCAATTGCATTGTTAAACAACAGAATAGCAATTGAAATTTATTAAATATTTTTGGATGTTCTTCTACATTTTCAAATATATTGATTTGAATTACAACACAGAATACCAAGTGTACACTGCTCTCTTTATATTATTATTTTTTATTACAAATATTTGCACTGTGAAAATGATAAACAAAAGAAATAGTATTTTTCAATTCACCTCATACAAGTACTGTAGAGCAATGGTTCTCAAAATTGGTCTGTCACTTGTTCAGAGAAAGCCCCGGGTGGGCCGGGCCAGTTTATTTACCTGCTGCATCTGCAGGTTCGGCCGATCGCGGCTCCCACTCGCCGTGGTTCACCGCTCCAGGCCAATGGGGGCTGCGGGAAGGGTGGCCAGCACATCCCTCGGCCCGCATTGCTTCCTGCAGCCCCCATTGACCTGACCAGCGGTATCCACGATCGGTCGAACCTGCAGATGTGGCAGGTAAACAAACCGGCCCGGCCCACAAAGGGCTTTCCCTGAACAAGTGGTGGACTGGCTTTGTGAGCACTGATGTAGAGCAATCTCTTTATCATGAAAGTGCAACTTACAAATGTAGATTTTTTGTGTTACATAACTGCACTAAAAAACAAAACAATGTAAAACTTCAGAGCCTACAAGTCTACTCAGTCCTATTTCTTGTTCAGCCAATCGCTAAGATAAACAAGTTTGTTTACATTTACATGAGGTAATGCTGGCCTCATCTTATTTACAACGTCACCAGAAAGTGAGAATAGGCATTTGTATGGCACTTTTGTAGCCGGCATTGCAAGGTATTTACATGCCAGATATGCTAAAATTCATATGCCCCTTCATGCTTCAGCCACCATTCCAGAGGACATGCTTCCATGCTGATGACACTCATTAAAAAAACGTGTTAATTAAATTTGTGACTGAACGACTTGGGGGAGAACTGTATGTCCCCTGCTCTGTTTTACCTGCATTCTGCCATTTATTTCATGTTATAGCAGTCTCAGAGATGACCCAGCACATGTTGGTCAGTTTAAGAACACTTTCACAGCAGATTTGACAAAATGCAAAGAAGATACCAAAGTGAGATTTATAAAAAATAGCTAGAGCACTTGACCCAAGGTTTAAGAATCAGAAGTGCCTTCCAAAATCTGAGAGGGATGTGGTGTGGAGCATGCTTTCAGAAGTCTTAAAAGAGCAACACTTCAATGTGGAAACTACAGAACCCAAACCACAAAAAAAAGAAAATCAACCTTCTTCTGGCATCTGACTCAGATGATGAAAATGAACATGTGTCGGTCCGCACTGCTTTGTATTGTTATTGAGCAGAACCCATCATCAGGATGGACACATCCTCTGGAAGGGTGGTTGAAGCATGAAGGGACATATGAATCTTTAGCGCATCTGGCATGTAAATATCTTGCAACGCCGGCTACAACAGAGCCATGAGAACACCTGTTTTCACTTTCAGTGACCTTGTGACCAAGAAGCAGGCAGCATTATCTCTTGCAAATGTAAACAAATTTGTTTGTCTGAAAGATTGGCTGAATATGAAATAGGACTGAGTGGACTTGTAGGCTCCAAAGTTTAACATTGTTTTATTTTTGAATGCAGTTTTTTTTGTACATAATTCTACATTTGTAAGTTCAACTTTCATGATAAAGAGATTGCACTACAGTAATTAGTATTAGGTGAACTGAATAATACTATTTCTTTTGATTTTTACAGTGCAAATACTTGTAATAAAAATAAACAGAAAGTGAGCACTGTAAACTTTGTATTCTGTGTTGAAATTGAAATCAATATATTTGAAAATGTAGAAAACATCCAAAAATATTGAAATAAATTGTATTCTATTATTAATAGTTTGATTAATTGCACGATTAATAGTGATTACTTTTTCAATTGTGCAATTAATCATAATTATTTTTGTTAATTGCTTGACAGCCCTAGATACAATTATTTCCAACATGTCCCCTGCCTCTGTGCACAAAAAAGTAGGTGGTGATCAAGCCAGCAAATTGGCCCTGTGATTAGTCATGCCCAGATCCTCAAGTGTGTCAGAGCTCTGATCTGAAAACCTGAGGGGGTGAGGGAAGATTGCTGCATGCTACCTTTGTGTTCCTCTGAATCCCAGAGCTGCCAGGATCACTTCAGCCTGTAAGAAAACTTAGGGCTGCTCTACTTTAGGCCAGTTTTTAATGGTCACCTAAAGGTTGTTACACCAGTGAGGATCACTGAAGAGCACTTCTACAGCTTCTTTGGGCTCCAAATGGGATGTAGTGTAGCACACATTATCCCAATGACGTTCAAGCAAAGTACTAGTCAGAATAATAATAGCTACAACATAGCACATTCACTCTACTTATTCTGCTGCACTTGATGAATGGAAATGATAGCAAGTGAATTATTCAGCATCTTACAGAAACTGAAGCTAGATGTTCACTCAGGCTTTGATTTCCTTCCAGTCTTCACAAATAATGTCCAGTAAAGTGAGGTCATCCTCCCATTCTTCAGTAGAGTACATGTATCTGTTTTCAGCTAAACTAACTTTATTTACCTGGTATTATACATAAGAACTGAAATAATTCTCTCATTACTTGCTACTTGTCATGCCTTGCATCTAATTACTGGAATATTTTAGATAATTACTCTTTATAGCAGTGATGATGACCCACTGACCTGTCTCACTCTGCTGCCCTTCCAAGGAGTTGCTCATTTCTTGTCCTTCACTTTCTATCAAGTTTTTCTTGGGGTCTATGATATGAATGAAGAAATTGTGGTGATCCTTTACCACCTTCATTTTTACCAAAGTTGTCCCTGAAAACAACGAAATACAACCATTTGTAAATGGCTTGCTTTTGTGCCTGCAGTTACAGGTTGGTGATGCCAACAAGTCAAACACAGAAATTAGTTAAGATGTGCCAATTTGCTTAATAGGAGTAATAGGACAAAATTAAGAATAGGAAAATTTAGACTGAATATCAGAAAAATCTTCCTGACAGTCAGTTCTATTAGGCCTGGTCTACACCATGCGTTTAAACCGAATTTAGCAGCGTTAAATCGATTTAATCCTGCACCCGTCCACACAATGAGGCCCTTTATATCGATATAAAGGGCTCTTTAAACCGATTTCTGTACTCCTCCCTGACGAGAGGGGTAGCATTGAAATTGGTATTGCCATGTCGGATTAGGGTTAGTGTGGCCACAAATCGACAGTATTGGCCTCCGGGAGCTATCCCACAGTGCACCACTGTGACCGCTCTGGAAAGCAATCCGAACTCAGATGCAGTGGCCAGGTAGACAGGAAAAGCCCCGCGAACTTTTGAATTTCATTTCCTGTTTGCCCAGCATGGAGCTCAGTGGGAAGAAGATATAAAAGGGGGAAA